>NC_135697.1:14437853-14707428 GCF_964276395.1 Gasterosteus aculeatus | reverse complement strand
GATCAAAGCTCTCCTCCCCTGGATGAGCTCCTCATCTGTCTCTCCAAGGACTCGCCGCCTGCCAAGCGCCGCGGCTCCTAATGCAGACGTTTCAGCACTCGTTGCCCAACCACCCGCCATCGTTAAAAATTCCCCACTGACGCGGCGCGGCACGCGGATCCCTGCGGGACTCCGGCTCCCGGTTGGACCGGTCGCAGGAGGGGCGGGACGGGCGTCGGCGGTCGACTTGGTGCATTGGGGCGGCGTCGAGAGGGAGAGCGAAGCAGGAGGTCCTAATTCAGATATTTAGGCCGCAGCAGGACGGTGAATCTGATTTTACGGTTGATAATCCACAATCTGGATACATGGATCTAAAACATAAACGCTTGTTTTAATATTGTTTTGACGCGCATGCCTCTAGTGTTCTAGAAACCTCTTCACATCAATCATCAATCAATCAATCATGTGGTATCTCATCACGTGGTGTACTTAGAATATTTATGGTTTTACACTATGTATGTCTGCTGCGACTGTGGCTACGTGGAAATTAGTTCATTTTCATTTTCACGCCGTGATAAATCTGCACTGATTTTCGTGATATAAAATCACATGGGCGTGGGGAACGTGTCAACAAAAAGTTGCAAATGTTGTGTGAAATGTGTGGTCACATGACGTGAGTCACACTCCTTTTAGTTTCCGGTTTTGGTCTCCACCATCTCCGAAGACGAATCTGATAACGATGTGATAATCTGATTAATTGTTTTTTTGCTTTCTGACGAAAAATGTGATTGTATCTGTTTTCTGTCAAAGCTTTGTTTTAAATCCAGAGCTTTTTCCCATATTGACGACCCCCCTGCGGGGAACCGTCAGAAGACCTGCCTTGTTCCGTTGTGAGCGACCGGGTGAAGGTGACGCTTTCTAGCACCATGCCAACCGGGGGCCAATGGCCCCTCCCCCTTGACCCCATTTTGAAACCTGCACCCCGTCGCGCGCGGAATCAGTCGGACGGTGGATGAACGCGTTGGAGCCATCGTACCTTTCTGTGACATCAGAAGATCCCCCAACAGAGACGTTTCAGCCGGCGACGTCATCGCCCAGAGCCCCCGGCGTCCCTCCGTCACTCTCTCCAACCCTTCCACAAATACTTCTGCAGCAGCTAAAAGCCGTGCGCAGTCCTTCCATATGTTGTGCAATTGACGCGTGGAGGAGAAGGAGGGGCAGCCTGCTTTGATCAACATTATCTCCATGCAAATGTCGGCCCTGAGGCACAGTGGGGAGGGGGGGGGGGTGTAAGGATGGCATGTGGCAGCTCTGCGCCCTTGCTGATTGTATTCGGGGGGAACACCGGGAGCAGAACGCATCAAGGCGCCGGCAGAGGTGCTCTATCTTCCTCCCCGTCGTTACCCGTCGCAACGAGCGCCGAGACACCTCCGGTCCTCGTGCCAGCGAAGGGAGGGAGGAAAATGATGCAGGTGGCGCCGAGGCTACATCTGTGTCATCTGCCAAAAACCCTCGCTCTGGCACGCTACGCCCCGTTTACCCAACTTGACTGGGAAACAATTGAATTCTGGCCCATTTTAAGAGGAAGCAGCAGGCGGCTGCGAGCAATGAAGGAACATGAGGAGAGGAATGTTAAATAAAGAACATTCCCGTGCTCCACACTCGACGCGGCGCGGCGGCGCTGCGCGGGAGACGCGCAGGAAATCAAGCCGACATCTACGAAGGCAGCTCTGTCAAGCGTGAGGGGGAAGGGTGGCGGATTTAGTGGAGGATGCGCTGCGCGTCAGAACAGCTGTAGGATGATAACTCCCCAAACAACACAATGCCTCAGAACACGGAGTGTGCAGCGTGCTGCGCTCAGTGATGCGGCAATGGGAGATTAAAAGAGGGTTTTTTAATGTTCTCTCTGCCCGTTTGCATCTAACGACACGCTATGATTCAGATTGTGACACATATGATGAAGTTTCCTTTATTTAAACCTGAACCTTTCATTTCTGTGATATACACTTTATTACTTCACACGGCATAGATTGAAACCCCTGTATTGTGGCTACTTGGACTCGTGACCTCCATATTTATCCAACCAGGTTTCCTGACTGCAGCTGCACCGACGACACGTGCGACAGCGGCCCCCTGCAGTGCAGCAACACGTCTTTTCAGAACCCGCTGACTGCTTTTACCGAACCGCAAGAATCTCGTGAAAGGCCAGTGAGTTTGTTGACAAATCATCAGTAGCACAGCGCAGCAGCACCATTTAACATAATGTTCATCGGACCGGCCGCTGACACTCGTTAACGGAGAAATCAATACGTGCATGAAATGCATGAAATGGGGGGAAGGAGGGGGGGGGGGGCGCTGAACATAACTTCCGGAAGACTCTGGAGCTACGGTACATGTGGAGCGGCGTCTGTTGTGTTCATGCACACAGCGCTCTGCATAATCAGCCGCGCACACGCGCTGAAGCTGCCCGGTGTAATTTAGTCGTGCTATTCAAGAGTAAGGCCAAACACTGATGGTGCCCTATTGTGCAATCCTTCATTAAAAAGCAATAACAAGAGTAATCTGTTAATGATTTCCCCTCCTGTTAATGGATGTTTCTTTGTCTACCAAGGTCTTTCTGGAATAACATCCAAACAATGCCGGGCATTGTTGCGCGTCGCGGAGGCGGGCCGATTGTGTACGCAGCGTTGATGTTTTTAAGAGAGCTTCTGGGAGCGCATGACTGATTTGTGTGGGGGGTCCCGAAATGGACAAAAAACAAAGATGTGAACTTCCTCCGGTGATGAAAAAAGAAAAGAAAAGAAAAGTCTGCTAAGTCATGGGATCCTGTGAACACTGAAGTCGCTGTTTCCAGGTCAGCCTGCCCCGGAACGTTAATGCTGTTTAATGCTGCCAGTGTGCAGAGCAGATAACCAGACGTATTCTTCTGAATCAACTCACCGATCCAGACACGTTTTCTATCCGTTTGCTCCTAATCAGGTCTGATTTTAACAGTATTGGGCTGAATAGCGACCAAATGTTAAGTAGGCTTTTACTCTTTCCAGCTGATTTTATAATGACGCCCCCTACAAAGATGTTATTGCCACAAAGCCAAATGTATATTTACGCTGATGATATTTAAGTGGCGAGTGAAATACCTGCTCAGGGTTTCTGCAGAATGATGGATCCCATCAACACAGCACAATGTGACGGGATCCATACGGAGACGCTTTATAACATTGCTGCCTACAGCAGGACGCTGACAGGTTTATTAACCTTTTTCATTCCTGCGCCATTTATTGAGGAAACGGACAGTTTACAGTGCAGCGATTTTAAAAACCAGAAACCACGTGACGCTTTCACAGTTGTCACAACGGCTTCTTCTTCTTCGCAGCCACGTTAAATCTGTCAAATTGCCCCCCGAGGGCAACAATTGGCTGTCGACCCACCCCCGCAAAAACAGCAAAAAAAAAACACCCAGAGCACAGCGAGAAGAACATGAACTGAAATAATTAAGTTGTTATAAGTAGATATTGAGAGCGGGGCCAGTTAGCAGCACAGTGCTACAAAGTGACTTAATAATAGAGGAGGTGATCGAGTCCTTCAGCCGCGCAGAATCCAATCAGGTGTCACGCAGGGAGCCCTGGAGGTCTGCAGCCCAGTTGCCCATCTTGTCATTTCGGTAATCCGGGCTCGGTTTACGGCCGCGACGCCGGTAGGTACACACATCAGTACACAGTACCGTATATTGATGAATTCAGCTTGTACTTGTCACTCTCAGTCGTGTTTATCGTCGCCTGTAATGGAGTCGGCACAACCCTCGATGCTTGAGATTCAGTTTCAAAACAACAGCTTTCCTCTTTCATTCAGTTTGCAAAGTCACATAATAGTGTTCAGAGTGGCAGCATCTGCTTGTCGTTTGTCCTTGACTCTGCCTCAAAGAAAGAACAGTGGCGTGTGCAACCCAGATGTTCCTCCTACAATAATGATGAGGTAAGTCGCGTTAAATGTGTGTGTACAAGGTGACTCTGAACGTCACCTGAATGAAGAAAACTGAAAACAATTTCACGATTTGGTTTACTGCAGAGACACAATAAAGACACGAATTAAACTAGAAATGTTCACATGATTTCGTGTAGTCATTGGAATTGTATTGGATTGTATTGGATTGTTTTTGGCATTCAATCCTTCTAGATTCTTGATTTTCCCTTTTTTTTCCTCCCATTGTTTTTATTGTGGTTTCAGTGAATGTAAAGGGAAATGCGTTGTTAGAAAAATATTTCTGTTTTTCTGCCAAACACATGTGACAAAAGCACGGCGTGCCTGTAGTTGGAGATATGTTTGTTTTTCTACACGGAACAGTCATTAGTGACCTTGACCCTGTGATGCTCTCGTACTCATATTGTGCACTGCTCTGGGTTACCTGTGATAAATGTAATAAAACGATGTTCAGTGGGCCGAGCACCAGGCTGAAGTGGAGGGAAGAGCCGGCCCCTTAATGGCGGGATAATCAGCCCCGCGATCCCCTCTTCTCTTTGATAGAGCCCTGAAGCCCCCCGGGGGGGGGGGGGGGGGGGGGTCTGTACCAGTCCGAGAGCACTCGTTAAAGCCCCGGCAGAGCGCTCAGGCAACGTGTCCCGCTGCCGCGACCGACCCAGTGCAACCAGTGTGCTCACGGCGGGGAAACTCACCGAGATTACGGCTTCGTTTGAGCCCGGAGGACATCGACTGGCGCCTCGATGATGGGTTTGGAGTGATCAGTAATCCTCAGTGCTTTGCTTTGGTCTTTAGACGAGCATCTAAAATAATTATTTGAAAAGCTTTTTTGTGTGCCACATGAGGCTGCAATTTAGCGATGCTGCGCGGTCTGTTTATTATGTCATATCTGCAGAGAAAGAACTGAATCTCTGAATCTCACGTCCAAATTGTTGTTTTCAAAAGGATTTGAGAAAAACACCAAACAAGTGACATTTACAGAATTTATTTTTTCCATCCGTTTCCATGATAACAGATCAGAATCATCACGAGGGAGAAGTCGGATCCCAGTAAATCAAATAGTGTTCAGCTGAGGAGACCTGCACCACCAAAGCTTTTCTGTCATTTGTTCATATATTTCTGCATTAATTCGTTACCGCAGACACCTGATTATCCAAAGAAGCCACATGGAATGTCTGGCCGCATATCTCATCAATCTAAATGATTTTTATAGCCCAGCAGCGGATTTTCGTCATCCCCAACCATGGAAGGCATCTCCGTTTCGAGGTCTCCTTCAGTGCAGCAGCTGCAGAGCTTAGATCCCACTAGAATATTATGAAACTGACCTAATTTCCCGAGCTCGCTGCAGGCAGCGATATGGCTCCTTTGTACTTTTCATTTCAGCCTAAATAATTGATTCAACCCTCCTTTGCCTGTAATCTTTCCCATAAAGTACAAGCCAGTGAAAGACCCATAGCTTGCGCCATTATAAATTAAAATAATAAATATGTAATCGCCGTTGTCTCAATCCAACTGCAAACTCGTGAGACAAGAAAAAGAAACGTCTCTTTCTCTTTTTTTCATTCGCCACTTTCTGTTTAAGCGGCGGGTAAAACCCGCGAGTTTCCATTTCCATTTGACGATGAAAAGAAATGTCGGACTCCGCGTCGAAAATGCAGCGCAGCTCGTCAGGACTATTTTACTGATACGTGCCCCCACAACCCCCCCCCCCCCACACACACACGCCACACACACAATACACACATCTTCCAGTGCTGACACACAACGCTCCTCGGGACTTTTTCCACATTCTGTTCGACACCTCCAGTGAAGAGCTCAGGGTGCGATGAAACATTCAGAGCGGGCTGCTCCCGTCATAAGAGCCCCTCTCCTCTCCAGTAAGCCCACTGCTGGAGCTGCTCGCGGCGAGGAACCCCGCAGGAACCCTTTTTTCAGGGGAGCCATGTGAAATATTAAGACCCCCCGCTGACGAGGCCAGCGTTCTACCGTCAGCCCCGTCGAGGCGGCTTACCAGCCGCACCGGGTCTGACCGGTGGCGGGTTCAGAGCGCCACGCTGAGTGTGACAGCAGGGCCGCGGAGAGCCGCCACATCTTCCGCCGCAAACTAAAGACACACCTCTTCAGACTCAAATTGTAGCACTTAAATTGTACTTGTAACGCCACTCATCTATAGCAAATTGTAAATTGGCTTATTTGAGGAAATTGCGCTTTCTTGTTTCTTGTTCTTCAGAGTTTGTACCCTATGGTTGAAATGCACTTATTGTACGTCGCTTTGGATAAAAGCGTCAGCTACATGACATGTAATGTAATGAGTGTGTTTCCGACACACGGAGCAACGAAGACATCTTCAGACGTGGCCGTTATTTGTTATGTGAATCCCGAGAAGGTAACAAGTATCGTATCTGTAGCTGGCTGTGTTTAGGGGTAGGGGTTAGGGGGTTAGGGGGTTAGGGGTTAGGGGTTTAGGGGGTAGGGGTTAGGGTTTAGGGGTTTAGGGTGAGGGGGTCAGGGGTTTAGGGGGTAGGGTTTAGGGGGTAGGGGTCAGGGGTTAGGGTTTAGGGGGTAGGGGTGAGGGAGTGGGGGTTAGGGGTTTAGGGGGTAGGGGTTTAGGGGGTAGGGGTCAGGGTTTAGGGGTGAGGGGGTAGGGGTTAGGGTTTAGGGGTTAGCGGTTTAGGGGTTAGGGGTTTAGGGGTTAGGGGTTAGGGGTTTAGGGGTTAGGGGTTTAGGGGTCAGGGGTTAGGGTTTAGGGGGTAGGGGTGAGGGAGTGGGGGTTAGGGGTTTAGGGGGTAGGGGTTTAGGGGGTAGGGGTTTAGGGGGTAGGGGTCAGGGTTTAGGGGTGAGGGGGTAGGGGTTAGGGTTTAGGGGTTAGGGTTTTAGGGGGTAGGGTTAGTCAAAAAGTCAACATTGAAGTAAAAAATATTAAAAACAGTCAAAGTAAAGCTGATCTTCGACAAAAGGGACAAACGCCCTTGTTATCTATGACGAGTCGCCCGAGAGACCCACAAAGACAGAATAATTAGGTCTCACACTCTGTAACAACATTCTCCATTCGATCACCGCTAGACAAATAAACTGAGCGTGTATCGACGCGTGATGAATTACCTTTCGTCTCATGAGGGGAAGAGAAGGCAGAGGGAGCCGTAACGCCATGACCATTTCCCACAGTTAGCCTATTTTCAGAGTAATCATGCCGTTAACAATCCATTACCCTTTTTTCCCTTTTAAACCCCGGCGACAGCGATTAGAGCTGCTAATATTCCTCACGGCGCATATTCACACACCAAACGCACAACCCATTCGCCGCGCGTTTCCGGGCTGATCCACGGCCGCGGCGAGCGGAGTCGTTTGCCAGAGCGGCGTGGGCCGTTAAAAGTCAGACTCGAGGTGTCACGGGGGTCAACGTATTAAGCAGGGCGAGGTGGGCGAGCGGAGGGATGGGATCGCTGTGCGTTGTGTATCTGCAGGTAATCAGCCCACACGCAGCGCACGGGTCGGGGAATGTTTCCGGACACGTCAGTTCCAGCTGGGAAAACTCCGCCAGTTCCTTCAAGACCAGTCTGGCCAGCAGGCTGCAGGTTTTTATTCACGCCTCTTTTTTATTTTAATGGGATTCGTCATAAAAACTACATTTTACTTCTTTTATGTGAGTTTTTTTTTGGAATAATTAAAGTTTCAGTATTGATTTTTTTTGCTCCAGCTGAGTGAAATATATATTTTTTTCGAAGCTGTATAAAATGATTCCCTGTGAAGACTCCCTCAACTTATCAAAACACAGCAGGGGTTCTGCTTCTGGCTGTTTCCTCGTGTCTTCTCGTTTTAGCATCCGCGTATCTGAAGTAATTCAAGGGCACGTTTATCGTGAATATTTGCACAGGGCTTTGTGACACGTATAAATAATAAACTGCTCCCTATTGTTTACAGTGTTGTTTTTTTTAAACCACAGGGTCGTCGGTGTATAAAGAGAGGGAATGAGCCCGGGCGAGGACGCTCATGAATACAGTTTCCTGAAAACCCCTCAGAGTGTTTGGAGGAAACGAATCCCAGTTGTGGCGCAGCGGGTTTTTCTGTGAACTTGCATTTACCTCGTATTGAACTTCATCTCACTTATTTACCTTTTTATCCGGCATCATCTGACACGGGTGCCCATTCATGTATGTGTGAAGGACTGGAATTACATTTTTCCAGCCGAATGCGGCATTTTACAGTATTTCTCATTTTGTCACGGTAACATTAACGTAGCCAACACTTTATCTCCAACACACAAACACACACGTTATCCCCTCTTCCATTAATCCCTCTTTCCTCCGATGACTCCTGTGGAAGACCAGCATCAACAGTGACTCAGTCTTCACGGTCTGTAAAATTCTATTCAGCGCGGCCAGAATGAACGCTATTTAAACGGCTTCTGGAAACATTCTTCAGCCGAGCTTGAATTCGGGGAGATGGATTCCACGTGTGTGACCGCAGATCAAAGATTTGCTTTGTTCTTTTTCGGCCCGAGTGAGTTGAGGCTGTTAATAAAGTTGGTGAATGAATAGTTTTTGTAGACATGTTTGGCGTGAGTGACAACAGTGCATAAGAATGTCACAACGTGCTATTTGATTATAAACGGGTGAATCTTCATCCTCTACTCTTCATCCTTACTGGAAATGCAGTTTAGCATCAAGATCACTTTTTCAAACTCCCGTTCTGTCTTCGTTGCAAAAGATGAATTATTAACAAAGTCACTGGCGTCTGAAACGTCAAATGTGCTACTTTTAGCTTTTACACAAGCATGTAATTAAAAATTCAGTACGCTTTCTTAACCAGTCCTTGATCATTTTCTGTTCTCTCTCCAGGATTCTGTCTGTGCGTTAAACGTCCTGGAAAAGGAAACTTTTGCGCAGTAAAATGAGGCCATTTTATTGTGTAATAATGTTAATTCTTTACATAACGGGTAAATAAATCTTGTCCTGACACTTGGGATGAAAGAATAGGAGATTTATCAATTAAGGAACAATAATTTCATGGCGAGAGAACTATTGATCCGCTTTGACAGGTTCCTTCATATTGACAAATCCGGGCAGGCGGAGCGGCGTTCAGCCCCCTCCGGGGTGCCATACATCTCCCGACCCCGAGTCTCCGAGCGAAACTCACGCCTTAATGCTCATTTAAATGGGACGCCGATCGCCACCGAGGACGAATGGCCCATTGAGACGCAGCAGAGGGGGGACGTCACAGAACAACTCTCGCGGGGAAGATTTGTGTGGAAAACCAACATGCAGAAAGGCTCGGATTTGCTCGATCGGGTGAATTATCTATTTATCTGAAACTTCATCTTGATGACATGTAGAAACAGATCTTAGGGCTAAAACTGTAGAGCACAAAGATACGTGTTGTTTGGTATATGAAATAAACTGCGAATAGATATTTTTCTGGATTTATCCAGCATCCATCTCAAACTGAGACCAATTCTGAGGCTCTAAATCTAACACTAAGGTGCTAAATCCCACCATAAAACACCACTGAGCTGTTTCCTCAATTAACCAAGCTGCATACACAGCTACTCTAGAGGCCATAAAAGACAACTACCCCTGGTAGAGCTGTGGAATGAACTCCTGCAGTCAGATCCCAGCAAACGTAATCTGATATTGCCTCGTTTTGATCGCCAATGCCATAAAAGTGAACGAGTGGCGGAAATAATCCATAGTTAGGCTCTAAAGGCAGCTACAGCAGTTGTGGTAAGGGCCAATAAGTCCGACTATATAAGACTTACAATCGGTGTGAAGGCATCGCGTGACATCAAAAAAATCTTCCCCCGAGGACACATCGGCGCAACCTGCTTCCATTGAACAGGGAAAGGAGCTCGCTACCTGCAGAGCGTTAGGTGTATTGCATCGCTCTTTCATCACACCTTTAAAAAAGCATCGTGGGGCAATCATTGCACCCGTTACTCACAGTTATGATGATGAAGCACGTGTGTGTGTGTGTGCGTGCGTGCGTGCGTGTGTGTGTGTGTGTGTGTGTGTGCGTGTGTGCGTGTGCGCTCGGGGGTCTTAAAGGCACGCGGAGCAGATGTGGACAAGCCGCTCGAAGCCTTCGACTGGCAGGTTCATCGGCTCGACCGCCGGCTGGGGCCTCGGCGACCTCCGGGCCGCCCCGGAAGGCTTGACCTCGTCGCGGAAGACGCAGCTGCGTAAAAACACGCGGGGACGGACACCCAGTCTTTAACGACGGACGCCGAGGGGACACATTAAAGGACAGTTGGACGTTTGTATCGAGCAACCTGTTCTTGATGTGAAGGGAAACGGTCCGCGTGGAATAAAACGTTTTTGTGTTATTCTCAATATTTCTATCCAAACAATGGCTTGTTTGTTAAAGAAATAAAGAACCCGCAGAGGATCATGAACAAACTTTGTGTAGCAGTTCTTCTGTGTGAAGTGTTTTGTTTCAGTGTTCGTGCCGGTTCTCCCTCATTATTTAGCATTCAACCTCATTCAATCCCCCGACACATCTGGCCGGGCATCAAAGCGCGAAAAGCCAAAGTTAGCAACAAGCGATTGGAAAAAGTCGTTGCCAGAAAAGAACAACATTTTCTCTGGATTTTTCGGAGATTAAAACAGAACTAAAGAGTGAATTAGGAGTGAATGTTGTATCCATTATGTGGGTCCAAAACTAATAACTCATTGTAATGTAATTGGAAGCTCATCAAGGAGAATCAGGGTTCTCAGGAGTCTGGAATTGGCAGTTTCTTGTGGGGTTTATGCATCACGTCTCAGGTGTGATGACTCGAGTGACCCTTTTGGGCACAAATCTCTGCAGCCCATCACCATCTCTATAGGAGGAACAAGAATTCAAAAAGTGAACAAAAAATGTAAATGTCCAGAGATAGATTATCGAAATAATATGTTGCACCAGATGCACCATTATTTTTTAATGCTTAAACATATCGTAAGCTTCAGGGATAACAAAGACGAGGCCGAAAAATAAAATACTAAAACCTCATTCTGTGTCCTAAAACTTTGTTACAAAATCTTTTGATCCTGGTCAACTTGTGTGGTGATTGTTGTAAAACTAAAACAATTTGCAAGAAATCTCTGACGTCCCTTCAGACGCTTCAAACCACGAAAATGAGAGACGACATCCCGGACATGTAAATAAATAAAGTGGCGCTCACAGCAGCGGACTTTCATTTCATCCGATCCATCCGCTGAGGAAGACCGTGAGACTTGTGAAGCGTGAACGAATGGCACTACGACAGCGCTGCAGACTTAACCAGCCTGCAAATGTGAATCAAATGAGAAGTTTTATACATTGGCCTCGAAATGACAAAAAAAAAAAAACGTAGCAACATCAGCAGAATGAATCCAAGCAGGCCGTCGTTCAAAGACGGCTCTTTCAAACCTCCGGGTTGGACAAAGGTGCGCGGGAAGAGGTAAAAAGTGTGTTGTCATGGAGATGTTTAACCGCTGTGAAATACCATCACCCTGGCTTCCCCCGGTGCGGATTACTCTCTTGAAACCTGCCCCGAACGCGGTGAATCAAAGTGTATAGAGCAAAGCATCCTGGGTAAAGAGCCTGAGAGAACATACCAGCCGTGACAAATTGAGCTTTGGTGGATACAAATTGAATTATTCAGACTCAGAGGCATTGGGCTGGATGGGAGGAAAGATCATTGGTTTGTTTTCTCGTGTCCATCCTTCACGCTGTGGGGACAAACGGCCGAGGCAAAGCAGAGGTCACCTGATGCAACACGCCATTAATCAGCATTTTGGTTTTGCTAGTGTGTGTGTGCGTGTGTTTAATATATTGTGGAGCGGACTTCTGCCATGCACTCACAACAAATTACACAAAATGCTAAATGTTCTTTTACCTTTCCTGCCAGTTCTCGAGAAACAAAGACTACGTTGTTGTCGTCTGACTCAGACCAATTTTTTCCAGCTACTTTACAAAGAAATTGACAATTGAACATTGTTTTCTAAATGAATCGATTCTTGTTGTTCTTTTGTCTTCTCGTCCTGCGTCCAACCTATTTCCCTTTGATATAAACGTCATGTACGCTCCTTTCTTCCTTCCTATTTATCATCAGCTCTCCCTTCGCTGTGTCCAATTACAGCACAATTTGCTACAACAACCTCAGTTCATCACAGGAATCAATAACATTTCACAAGAATCATTAATCATACAGCATCGCGTCCTCCCCGGGACACGGACTAAGTGCTGCTGGGCTCAATAGAAAGTGTCTTTGGTCAAAGCTCCTGTCTGCGGCACGCGGCGGAACGCCGTGCCTTTGGTACCCGTGACACATTTCTCCGGGGGCCGAATACGAAAGTGGCCATTTGTATTCAGTTGGCCGTCCCGTCGGCGACAGTCCGTCTTTTCTTCAGACGGCTCTGCGTCCATCAGAACTGCGAAGGTGGAAATCAAACCACCGTTTCCGAGGCTCCTCACAACATCCCGCCGTCGTTCGGGGCAGATTGGTCCGAAAAAAGCTCCAGTGCGGATTTCCGCCTCTGAGAAAGCAGGCGGTGTCTCCGTCAGATCAAAGCCTCTGAGACCAGATGATCTGTGCGCTTTCTTTTTTTTTTAAAGACGGCCCCGAGAGCCCCGCGGACGTGACTGGACTCCCTGGAGCGGGTCAGAGGCCCTCAGAGGAGGTGATGGGCTTCGCCCGGCCTCGAGGTAAAGGTGGATGAAACGGGAAGAGATGGGAAGAGGATTTCAGGTGATGGCTACTTAATGAATGAACGCTGCGGAGGAGCTCTGGAGCCTCGTGGACCTCTGGTGTATTCGTGGTTCGAGGTTTTGAGGTGTCATATCGGAACTCTTTTGATGCCCTAAATGCAGACACACTTCTGACCTCAGGATGATGGATGAGCAGAACGTGTCTCTCGTGGCTTTGACGGAGTTTCCACCGAACAACAGATTCTAAAAGGTGTCTTGTTGCTTTTCACCATGACCAGATAGAAAATGTGCTGAATGTGCCATCTTTCATGTTTTAGCTGGAAGACTTAATTGCTCAGTCGGGGGCAGAGAGAATATTATGTTAGCTGGTTTATTCATGAAGACTCGGGCTCACCAAAAAGCTTCATGTCAGCAGATTGACGTGAATGAGACCTGAGACGGAGCATGTAGGCGGGACTTGTTTTACAAAAGCATAGCTTGGTTAAAGCTTAAGGGGACATAATCATATGTTTCCACAGCTTGACCTCACATAGAAAACGATGGGTGCACTTTTGGATTATTTATGACTGTTTTTATTGCAAACAGACGAGGAGATTCACTGTCATGTTGCGTATATAAAACACTTGGTTTCCATAGTAACAGCATCGCATTCACCCCAAAAGTGTTTATGTCACATTTACACGTCACGTGTCCATAGTAGGAGACAGCTCAGAACGTTCACGCAGGACAAAAGACAGAGACGCTCTGACTTCCAGCTTGTTCTAAGAACACGCAGGAATGTCAGGAATGTCTGGAATGTCCGCACCTGATTAACGCTGCAGCTCCCGTTGCAGATGACGCTTTCAGCGAATCTCCAACCTCAGTTTGATTTTGACAACGAGAGCACGAGAAAGAGGTCGAGAGTTCAGACACAGTATCTGGTCCTCGGGCCTTCCGTCGCCACGAGGAGACGGACATCAGCGAGCGGCTGGGACTGAGCAGCGCCCTAACGGGCCAATCACCAGCCGGACGGAAGTGTAAGCTGCGAATGTGCGACTGCTTCAGTCGACGCATCGGAGTGGGAACGTGTTCAGTTTTGACCCAGTTCGACAGCAAGCGATAGGGAAGCCGCAGTCCAGAGTCATGTCCTCTCGCTGAACCAGTCTTCCTCTCTGCTCACGGCGTCCCCCCCCCCCGCGAGGCACAAAGGAGCGTCGATACCTCGCTGCCCGTCCTCATTGAGGAGGACTTTCAGGAACACGCTGAATGGCTGAGAACCCCGAGAGGATTTTCACACCCCGACCTCCCTCCACCTTATCATTGTCGTCTTTGAGAAGCACAGGAGGGGGGGGGGGCGCCGAGGTGCCAGGGACAAACCCCCTCCCCCTCCTCCCCTCGCCACCACCACCACCACCACCACCTCCCCTCGCCAGACACAGCGAATGGGTACAAACGCTTGGCACGGTGCGGCAACGTATTCGCCAACAGCCCCTCTGGCAGCGGCGCAGCGCGAAGGTTCAGCGAGAGGTGAATCATCGCTCGGCACCAGCAGGCGCGGGAACACGCTGCACTGTGTACGGTGCACGCCGCCGCCCGCCGCAAACATCACCAGCTGGGAACGACAAAAAAACCCAAATAATGGAAATCGTGTTAAGCGATGATCAGTGTGCGTGTGTTTGATCTGAAGCTGCTGAAATCTAAGTGGTTACAAGTAGGTTCATTTCAGTTATTTGAGATGAGAACCTTTGTCATCGGTGTGGACTTTAGTTAAAGAGCCATGCTGGTGGTTTGGCATTAAATAATTGTCCGTTTCTTCTACAGTGTTGCCGACCAGTTATCATATCGATTTCCAGCCTTTTCTTTCTGTTCTTTCCAGTGAAACAAGAGACCAACCAACAGATTCATAGTAAAGGAAAGCGGTGTTCTAATCCAACTACAGTATATTGCTTCTTAATTCATTTCATCAAGTGTCTCTTTGGGTTGGCTGGGATGGACTCCAGCCCCCCCGCGACCCTGTGTGCAGGATAAGCGGTTTGACAATGGATGGATGGATGGATGGAAGTGTCTCTTTGGAATCCTGTGGAGTTTTTCTCATATTTTACCGTGTGGAATACAGTGGTTCACACTCTGATCATTTCTGATAAATCAAATGAAAGTGGAGAAGAAATTGGGCTTTTCCTTATGTGGTGCGATTATTTATCCCTCAAAATCATTTTAGAGTTTCATTCGGTCAGATTGCAGATGACTAGTAAAATGTGAGATGTGGCAACTGAAGATCATTCCGTTGTCAAATTGAGAAATTACCAAATTTATTTAATCCTAGTCATTTATGATTTTTGGTTTTCTGGAGTTTCTTTTCCCAATTTGTTCAGGCTCTTCTGCATACAACAATGTACCCGAGGATAATATCAGCTTGCAACCCCAGTTAAACACGTGAAACTCTGACAAACTGCTTCAGACTAACCCTTTTACTCAAGTTCATTAAACGCTTGCTGCATATTGACAGGCAGCTGAGTCTCACAGCTGAGTCGGCACTCTACTTGAACGTGGTCGCGTTAATTACCGTCAGAAAAGCCGCGAATAGAAAGAATTAAACTGATTTGAGAGCGCAGGGATGAGGGAGCGGCAAACGGAGGAGAAAGGGGGAAGCGGGGGGTGAAAAGGAGGCAAAGGAGTGAGAGGAAGGGAAAATAATTGAGAAAGAAAATGGGGGTTGGGTCTGCGCTCTCGTTAGAGTCAATATCAGAACTACTGCAGTGCGCCTTCTTAACCATCCCATCAAATATAAATAAGCATTTAAGGCGGTTTGACAGCGTGCCTGCCGCTTTGGAAGGAGAACCATCACCCGTACGGTGGAGGCAGCGATGAAGGAAGGGAGAAGTTTGCTGCTGAGCTAAAAAAAACACCTTTCCGAAACACTTGACGGCACTGAGGTACCGACCCAGATGAGGCGGCGACAACAAAGTGTCAGACACACACTCTCAATTAGGGTCTGTTGGCTGTTTCTTTAGGTGTGTTTAGATGTAAATCATTTTAATGGGAATCCATATTTGGGAATGAGTGATTGATGCTCAACAAACATTAAATATAACTTTTGGATTTAACGCACCACTCGGTCATTGACGGCAATCAACGCCATTTGGAGAATCCCTGTCATATTGGTACACAGCATCATTAGGTACTATTAGAGGAATTTACATCATGCTTTGAGAATAAACAAGGAAAAATGCTGCTTTTGTGGCAGATGGCTGAGGATAAACGGTTGCAATCATGGTTTTCGTGTTTTTCTGTATTATTTTCCTTCCTTATTTCACTCCTCTTTTACTTTATTGTTCTTTTTTGGGTTTTAATGTAGTGCTTCTTAGGCCAGACAGTGGTGGTTATATTAACTAGTGGCACGATGTTGAATGTACAGCTTACAAAATCTCCTTTTACATACATAAAGTTATAATTTAACATCTAACGTCCGGCATTAGTGACCCGCCGTGACTCACCGAGGGCTGTGACCTGTGACCTGTGAGGCCGGCAGCGCGCATGCATCCTTTCACCGTGCACGCGACCTTTCAGCGTGCACGGTGACCTTTCAGCTCAGGCGCCGTGGGGCTGGCAGGGGCGGACAAAGAGCGCCAGTGGTTTACTCGCAGCGGCGAGTCTGCTCCGGACACGATACAGAGCGCGATGATGGCAGAGTATCAACCCAGAGGATTATTCAGATGAGAGTCATTTGCATTGCAAATTAAAACTGTATTTAAAGCAGAGTAACGTGCCCTTCAAATAACTTCTGCTGCAGAGAAATCCCAGCTCTTCTCCCTGCTAAAATAGTCATAAGGTGGGAAGTGCAGCACATGAAAGAGTCAGCGCTTCCACGGCAAACATCTCCATCACGCCGAATTATCGCCGGCTGCGCCTCCTCTCTCAGGGATGGAAGGCTGCATCAGAGTCATTTCATGCAGTTTTTGCGAGAGACTTCAGCATGTTATTAATTCATTTAAATCACTCTGTGTTCCCCCCCTGCGGGCTAAATATCTTAAAGAATCAATAAGCCCCGGTGACGAACCGCGTGGTGTTGAAACCGCACGCGAGGGAGTCGCACGGAGATGCACGTGAAAAAAAAAAAGAAGTAAATCCAACTGATCGTGTGTCTTTTTACATGAGATTAATGATCAAATTAAGGTGGATCAATACTCTGTTTCTGTCTCTGTGACTCCTCCCACTCGCCGGACCGTGGCGTCACTCCACCCGTGGATGTAGTTAAACAAGGTGTAGTTACTGTAGAAGGTTAAATATGAGGTGAGGAGTTTTGTGCTGTCTGTTATGTGTGTGTGTGCCACTAATTTATAGCAACACATCTTTTTTAAAGAAAAGTAACTGAATTTTAGATTTGGGGATTTTTGTGACATGAACATATTAATGTTTCCTCAAACAGCTGTTCACTGCAGTAACAAACAAGACTTCAACAGCAGGACATAGTTCATTAGTCCGGAACTGTGGATTAATCCATATTTGGTGCTGTAATGAGTGTTTGGTCATGGGAAAGAAGGAACAGGTCCCCCAGTGCTGCTCATTGATGGGTTTTTAATAGTTTTTGGACAACAATGGAGCTCCTTGGCACAGAGGAACAAGGTTTATCAGGCTTTGAGCCACATGCAATAGTAAAAGAAGAGAACATTCACTGTGGGTTTGGGTCTAGTCGTGGTATTTAATGGTAGAAAAAAAAGAAAAAATATACAATACCCATCACGTTACACTTTCTATGCCATCTACTCTTTCTTGCCTTGACCTTTAACCTTTAAGCCTAACGTCCTGCACTCTTGATTACTCCCCTATGCGTCCTGCGTGTACAAGGACACAGGAGCCGACGCCACAAGGGAAAATGAGGAAATAAAGGCCGGGTCTGTAATCCTCGTGATGACGGGAAGTCCAGGACAGAAGTATCACACTGTATCTTTATTTATTTTGAAGAATCCAAAAATCAATGCATACTGATTAAGTAGGAAAATACTTTACGAAGTACCGTCCGTCCCTTGATTTTTCTATTCTTATGTTGGAGTGATTTAAGCCCTGCTTGGGATTGTTGTTGGTTTATGTGGGCGTGGTTTCATTTCAAAGGTTATATTTTTACTGAACTCTTCTGTTTCATTACTGTTCTTTGCAGTTTTTTGTCCTGCTGCATATGTGAATGAAGTGAAAAAATAACTTTTTTCTACGTGCACCGCCGTATACTTTGCCATGAAAAACGAGTTCACGCTTCATCAGTTGGGAAACGATTCGAAGCGATGGGATTTGGTTCAAATAAGACGCACGCAGAATTTCCTTTTCTGGGTTATTGTTCAAACTCCCCGGCCTCTATTGTCATCACTGGCTGCTCCTCATCCGGCTAATGAAGCAGAGCAAACACGTTAATGCAATTTTTACATAAGGTCCATGGCAACAAATCTGTATGCCGGTTAAGTGCAGTCTTCCAGTGAACGAGATATCTTTCATTCATTATTGATGTTGTGTGAGAGGAGCTTTCCCCTGAAGGCACACTAGGATTCCCATAGCCAGACTCGGCATCAAAGGCTTCTCTATAATCTTGTCTTCCCTTTTCCCACCCCTCCACTCCCTGACTCTCGCATTTCACGGTCCATCTTACTCATTTAGAGCTACACCTCGCCATATGTGTTTAATTATGCCATCGCTTGTGGTAGACGATGTGATAGCGAGATCGACAGTGCAGCAGGCTGCTGCTGGTGAAATCCTTATCAAGAGCTGCATTTCCACGTGGAAAGTGGATGGAATTTTTATAGCTCGCTTTGTTTCAGCTTGCTAAAGTACAGAGCACGTTAGCGTTCGTTAGCTTAACTTGTAAAGTAAGGTGATATATATAAACATTTATGAAAATGTGTCAGAAATGTGTTTAATGTGTAAGACCTCAAGCAATTTAAACATTTCAAAAAACAGGTCCAAATGTAAACGTCAAAACCCCCAAATGACCTGAAACACGTTGGAGTGAACAAGTGAACGTCGGAGTCAATGAGTAGTTTAAACATGCCGATATTTATCAATACCCCAAATTAAAATCATTGCACACATTTAGAAAAACAGGGGGTTGAAAAGGCAGTTAATGTTAATTCTGGTAATCTGAAATATATACTCAAAAGCCTCCACATGTCTCAACATCCCAACTAACGACTGAGCTGCCCGCTTGCGTCTATTAGCTAGTCGCTAGCTGCTACCAGCAGGCTAACAGAGCTGGCGCTGTTACCCAGCAGGCTATATATATATATATATATATATATATATATATATATATATATATATAACTCATCTAAGATGAGCTGAAGAGTTCTCAGCCCTCTGCTTCAGAAGAATGTGCTGACACTGCCGTGGTTTGGGGTTCCATTCCCTGGAGCAAGGCACAGACATTGCCGGGGTTTCAATCCCCGGTATGCGGGGAGGTCAGAATCCAAATCGCTCCGATGTAGCGCTGTAAATAACAGCCTGTAACACGTATTCATCATTAGATGCAAGTTCACTCCACGTCTTTGTGACGTGACGTCATCTCGAGACGTGTGGAGGGGAACATGTGACAGGTAGTCTAACTCTTCAAAAGTTATTATACAGCATTTGGAGTTCATACTTACAGATCATTGACCATTTTATTGTAATGTATACACTTAATATTTAAATTAATCTCAATTTTAATTGAACTTTTTTCAATTAAAACGTATTGTGTTTCCAAACCTGTAAGTCTGTCTTTTATGTAACCAACTGTAACATTGGAATTTAGTACATTTTATAGCTTATGTGATCTTAATTCAAACAAAACGTTAGGGACTTAATAAATTACATTTTCTATGATATAATGTGGTCACATGACAACATTTTGACACTGAGCCATTTTTTACGTGACACAGGCTACATAGTAGAGGGACCATTATGGGACTTATGGTAATATCGCACTGAAGTGGTGCGAATGGTGCAAATGCCTGAACAGTTAAATAAATCGTTGACCTTGAAAACATCACTAACTCACATTCGACAGAACAGAACTACATCATTGTTTTTACTGTTTGTCTTTAGTAATTCAACAACGTGGGCAAAAAAAGCTCCACCTCTGGAGAGCGGACCTTCACGTCTGTTATCGATCGCATCACAAACAGCCAGTGGACATGTGGCGTTTGGGGCCCCCGGTCTGGGAACCCGGTGTTAGAACACATGAGCAACAGCTGAAGTGTCAGACTACACGCGCGCACCCCACAAATTACAATTCAACCCTTATTTCTCAACTGCAGTTGAATCCTCTGAAGATCCGTGACATCGCAGGGAAGATACTTCTATCGCTGTAATAAGGTTGAATCTGTTTGTTTGGGTTTTTTTTAAAGAGGGCCCGAGTCTCATCCTCAGAAGCCTGAAATGGGACGAGACGGAGGAGCGGCAGCGATGTCTTTGAAAGCCAGCCGAGTATCTCCGGCGACAGGGAGCTGCCCTTCAGAGCGTCGCACATCACGGCCTGATGGATCTCCTCTTTTCCCTGAGAGCGTTTTGCCACCTGCTGACTGTTGGTGGTAATCACATGACTGACCCCATTTCACGTGCGACTTCCACGCCTACCCGTGATGGGAAACACACATTGGAAAAAATCCAGGGTGACACAAGTGAGTGAAGTAAAAAATGTATTTTTAAAAAAAATCAAGGTGCACATCTGAGTAATGTAAATCCTGCGTGAACATAGACGTATGGAATAATTAAAAGGCTTTGATTTGGGGGCAAAGCTCGATATGAAAGCGCTGAAGGAACACTGGACTCACTGATGGAATTAAGCACATTATTAATGTAGGCTTACTTCAGGCTACTGCATCTCTGAAGTTCATCCTTTGAAATCTTCCAAAGTCATTAATATTACAGAAGCTGAAGTCTTAATCACTGCATCCTATAAAGCACCACTTTTCCGTGTTTCATTCACAGCGAGGATTTCAAACAGAAATAAGTCGCAGGCGACATCAAACCAGCGATCATTTGAGCACAAACTGCCATTGACTTTGAGATCCCCCCCCCTCATTGACAGCATGTCAGTCCGTCGCTTCTCCCTGATGGCGTTTCATCGAGGACAGTGCCGCGGCGCGCATACAAGTGGGTTAATTAAAAAGACACACGAGTCAATCAGAGAACATTAACATACTGGAGAGCAGTTTCAATGCACAGGCTTTAGCGTGAGAAAACTTCAAAGGGTTTAAACTGCAGGCACGGAAGGCATAGAAGGCATGAAATGAGCTCTCCAAAAGGAGAGGCTGAAGCCTGCAGGAGGAGAGAGGAGCCTCCTGCTGACTCTCAGGTGCTCTGAGCCTCCAGTGGAGCCCTCACAGCCCACCGGCTGCAGGAGGGCCAGGAGGAGGAGGTGGAGGAGGTGGAGGAGGAGAGCCATCCTCTCTGTTTGTGGATCAAGTTGCATTGTAGGTTTTCATGCATTTCTATGTTGTTGCATGTGCTGCTGTGCAACGTTGCAAAACCATTCCCTCTTACTCAAACATCATGTTTTTGTCATGAGCAAAAATAAAAAGAAAGAAACGTGCAGAGTAAAACTGATTTTTTTATATACATATGCGTGCTGGATGCAGTTTGCAGAGTGCACCTTTTATGCAAAGAAGCACAGCAACAAATGTCCAAAATGCATCACTGCACTTTTGTTCTGTACGATACGCCAGTTTTACACCGGTCAGTGTGTCCAACAGGTATGTGCCATCATCATCATCATCATCATGTAAATCGTCTCCAACAACGCACCAGAATAAATTAACTAATACAAGTAGAGGTGAAAGCATGCTGGGACTGAGGCGGCTGCAGGTTTAAGCGCCCACGGTCCGATGCGCTGCACCTCCAGACGCCCCAAAAACAAACCCGCCATTCCCTGACTCACTTCACGGTCCCCGGACCGAGTCAGCCCGCCACACGGCGGCTCTGACGGGGACATCTCCGTGTCAAAGGAACTTTTTTTTCTCCGGTGTATTAAATTCCGTGCGTTTAAAATAAAAACGCATGCATCCATTCGACATTAAAAAAAAAGAAAGAAAGGTAAAGCCGCCACCGACCGTGATTCATCCAGACAGAGAAACTTACCCGCGTCTCGTAGCGCGTCCTGGCATCTTTATCTCCAACTTGCGTCCTTTTTGTTGACGCTGCACGACCTCCGCAGCTTAACCTTTTGCCTGGATGCAGCCGAGCAGACAGGAGAGCCGGCGTTATTTCCTCTCGGGGGGTGGTGGAGGGTGTGTGGGGGTGGAGGGCTAGGAAGGGGGGGGGGGGGGCGGTGAAGTCCTCTTTGGCACGGGGGGGGGTACCCGAACCCGACGGCGCGCAGCCGCTCGGCGCAGACGGAGCGCTTTATTTCCAAGGGGCGCGCTGCCGCAACACGGAGCCAACGCGGGGTCTAACCCCGCCTGATGGGAGCGCTCGTTGAGCCGACCCCCGTTAACCGCATGACACGAGCGTTTGAGCTTACGACACAGTTGGTCTCCACTAATGACTTCGGCCCGGGGAACCATGCGGGATTCCCCTCCGTCACCTTCTAGAAGAAGACAAAAATAAACAGCAGATGTGAAGATTTCATCCCGAATCGTCGAGGTGATATTTTGCAATTCGGCGTTACATTGATCCAGCAAAGCAAATTTTGACTCTTATTGGCACAGATCCCTCAGTCACTTTGATAAAACACATCAATGGTTCCACGTTGATGTTTTGCGTTATTTGGTTTACTTCCAAATGTCTGAAAATAGTGAAATAATTCCAAAGACGTGAGCCAATTTCCATCAAATTCCTTCTTCTCCAACTCCAAATTGATATATTTCAAAAAGTTTGAGATTGATTTTTTTATGGTGCCACTGAGGAAGAAGCAGGGAGATCAGATGGGGCTGCATGACCTCTGACCTCCATGGTTAATGGCGATGGGTTAACGCACCATTAAGTTTAGGGAGAAACAATTCGTAGCACTGATTGTCAAGCAAAAACCAGAAATATAAATATAATATATATATTTAAAAACATTACACCGGGGGAGACATTGTTCAAATAAATCATCGCTTTCTGTACAACAGACATTTGTGTCCTTGGCTATTTGGTAAATGTGTGGTAATGCAACACATGTGGCCAATTCAACTGCAACAAATCTCACATGTAAATGTTGTCGTTTGCTGGTTCAATTCAATTCTTTTACATTTGCAAGAAACAGCTGATTATTCCCATTTTCCCCTTTCTTGTCATTGTGTGAGAGCAGCGTACCTGATTAGAAAAGGAAAGTGCTTCGTGGGCCTGAAGAGTCCTTTTATTTTCATATCTTGTGTTTGTTTGACCGATCGAATCTCCTCCTATGATCCTCTCCGCTCTTCGGACCACACCGGTTCCCCCGGCTGACCAACGGCTTTACGTTGGGTTGGAGATCCGCCTCACTGAGACGCTATAAGTTACGATGTGTTCTCAGCGAGCAGGGTAACGTGAGTAATGCTTTTCACTTAACACATGGTGATAGAATCCATTGTTTTCAGAGAAATATCGATGCTGTTTAATGATTGGCGGGAAAAAGCCCACATATTTGGATGCCGCGGCCCACTTTTATCTCTCATGGACCTCAGATCGCTCACTAAACACTCTGCCAAGAGTGTGGAAACGACGTGAACCAGGTGAGGGGGGGTTGAGGCCCGATACTCATGCCATAAAGGAGGTTAAGAGAGCTGGTTTAGTGTAACGGATCTCTATAGAGAGGCAGATCCAGAAGAGCTCCACCTGACATGTTCACCCCGCCGACTACGCATTCCTCTTTCCGAGGACGTCATCGGAAGCCCCTCCGCGTGCAGACAGCCGGCGGCGGCGTGGTGGGAAACTTCTTCCCGGCGCCACATCAACTCAGTGCCCCTGATGGCTCCCACTCGCCGCTGAGCCAGACGATTACCACAGTGGCTTCATTCACGCTGCCCCCGACACTCAATTAGTCTCCCACACCCACTCGCTCTGCCAGCGCCCCGCCGCCGCGAGAATGACCCCAGTTGACCCGTGCCAACAGATCGAAGGCTCGCTGTGTTTTTAGGAGAATACTTAAACCATGTGTCTTAGATTTTTTTTTGTGGAAATTTGTCTCTAAGCGCTCAGATTTGAGATTTTAGGGGCTTTTATAGCTGGACAATGTTTCTCCTCACTTATTTTGTTTCAGAATGAGGTATGGTGACGTAACCTCATGGCTAGCTGTAGCTAGCTACCTAGCTTGATCCATGAAGCAGAGAAACTAAATGGCAAGCAGCTTAGTTTGGATTCCTAAAGAAGGTTTTAAAAGTCGTCTTAAAAAAATATTTATTATTATATATATTTCCCCCATGCTAGTAGCTTCTCGTGCTACTTAGTGTGCTTTAGGGGGGGGTGGTTAGACCTTTAGACACAGTCAGGCTAGCTTCCAGCCTTTATGCTAAGCTAGGCAAACCAAGAGGAAAATCCTAGCACTTATCTAAAAGAGAAATCTGAATTCTACGTCACGTTATGAGATTTTTGAATGACTTAGTCGAGGCTCACCAATCCATTATATTTCCAATAAACACCGGCTCACACTCTAAGAAATGCCCCTCGCATCGTTCTATCTCTCTCTCTTAATTACACCGAGTGTATTCGCTCGGGAAGATTTGCTTCTTTTTGATTAATTTCCGGTACGTCGCCCCCCCTCCGTGTTACACGTACCACTTATCTCTCCCCGTCAGCTCATTTGTTTCTCACTCGTAATTTCCACTGCCCGTTTTTTTTGCTTCCCACCTCACATATTCACAGGATTGCATCTTGTAAAGAATGTGAAGTCAGCAGGCGAGGCCTAATGTCTGTCTCATCTCACGGACGGCACCTCTCAGACAGCTTTGGATTATTGCAGTCACTTCACAGCGATGCTGGAGGGGCTTTAACCTCACTTCTTGATGAGATTATTTTTCCCCAAGACACCCCATGATGTAATTTATGCTTCTTTAACACATTTCAGTCGCTGAGCGTTGTTAATATATGCATTATATTTCTACGTATACCTCAGCGCCACTGGACGCCAGGAATTTACCATTATTTTAAAGGTATAATTCCGTAAATGCTTTTTACACTATGTTACCGGAAAATGGATAACTGTATGTTACCGTAAACTTGAACGAATTTTACTGTGAATTAACTGCAATTTACTGGCAGTCGACGCTAGAAACTTACTGTTTTATTTACAGTGCCCTAGCGTAATTTACGGTATGTTGTCGTATATTGGATTACAGTTTCTTACCATAAGATTACTGTTTTTGTGTTATAAAGAAAGACAACCAAACTCATTTCGGTCGTAGTGGTTGGAGTTTATTAGATGCCTTTAAGACAAAAATGTTCGGCATTTGTAACCAAGATCAAAACATAAAATATGCCGCATGTATACAATGATAAAAAAATGAATCATAAAATCATTAGGAACAAGGTAAACTAACTGCAACAATACGCTATGGAACACTTTCAATTGACCGCAGCAAGCGGCTGGCGTGCTTAATCCAGAGCCTCTGGAAAACAAACCAAAATAAAATATTTAGAAACACTGTCATTGGTAAAATATTAAAATTACAAAGTTGAGGAAGACAACAAGATGTAAGGAAGGAGCATGTTAATCATGCTAAGCAAATAACACTTACCAACGTTACTTGGAGCGACGAGGCAATGAGAAACTCCTCCGATGTTGAACTGCACTGACAGGTGTTCTGGATGAACTGAGATTACGCGTCTGACGTCACGTTCAGGGTCCGTCGGTCACGATTAACACTCAAATGACTTTTAAGCAATGAACACTTTGAATAATCGAAATATTTATAATCTTTACATTCCGGCCACTGAAACGACAGCAAAGGCGGCGCTTGGGATAGGGAGGGTGTGCTGTGCAGTTGAAGTTGAAGTGTCCCTGAGCAAGACACCTGACCCCCAATTACTCCACATACAATTATGTCACAACATGGGCGTTTTGGATAAAAGTGACAGCTGCATGTACAGTAATGTCCTGTAAGTCAAAGTCATCATCGTATCTCATGAGATACTCATATCTCATTATGATGACCTACAGGACCTGTTTTTCAGTGGCTGACATGGGCTTCCGTACATTAACCTACAACAGATGTAGATGGATTGTGATTCACTGCACTTGTATGTGTATTTCCATCACTTCATAAAATATATGTAAGATGCAGTTTAATTACGGTAGTCTGCTATTATCGAAAATTGACTGCTTTAACTGCTTATTCATGACATTGGCCGTTAATTTACAAGCAAGGGATGGAAATTTAACTGTATGTTACAGTTATTATGACATACTGTAAGATACCGTTAGAAATGCACCGTAAATTTACAGCAATTTGTTACAGTGCAGCGTCCACTCAAGGTTAACTAATGGTTGTCAAACTGTTTTCCCCTCACGTGTCTCTGGGGGAGGGAGGAAGCGAGTGCAGGTGGACGATGCCCTCCCAGCGTCACTGGTGACCGCCCCCCCCCAGCGTCCGTCTGTGAAGAAGCTCTTTTAAGAGGCAACGCAACACATGTGCATGCAAATAAAACGGCTTAGAAATCGATTTGGGGATTTTCTTTTCTTGCTTTTGATGAATATGTTCTTTCTGCTTCCAGTCTTTGAAAGAAATAGAAAGTAAACTTCTCTATTGAAGATTAATAAAAGAGAGGCTCATTACCCGTAAAAAGAACGTTTCATAACATCTGAATTCATCTTTTCCAAATAAAAATATAGTAGATGACGCTTACATCTTTCTCAAGAGGCGTTACAACCACCGACTGCTTCTGTCCACATGACGACGTGGACCTTTTCTCTCTGAATGACGCTTCACGAGGAGACGCACCTTCAGCACCAACCCGTCGTTAGCTGGTTTATCACCACACGCACTTCCAAGTGATCGATGCCCCCTTTGTCCCGATGCTCGGACGGCTCCCACTCACCATTGATCGAGGGGATGAGGAGGCCAAGACATAATTATTGAGCTGATGTGAAAGGATGAACTGTGGCTCATCCTGGCTTATAGTGTGCATCCAGACGCTAATGAAGCTGGAAAACGTGTTAAAATGTGGACTTGTCTTCACACACACGGGGCCGGAAAGGACTAACAGTTTTCAAAGATTCATCCCCTCAGCAGTAATATCTGTTTATTAATACAAATATCTAAGAAAATCCAATAACAGATGAATACGTAAGTAATACAGGGCCAAAGCGTCTGACCCATGACACATATGACACGCTAAAATGCGCTTGTGTTCCCTCAGCATGCTGCGTTTCAACTTATTTGTTTTTCCACGAGTGTGTGTTTGTTTGTGTGTGAATGTGCTTCATTTAAGCTTATTTCTTTTTGTGATTATTTGGTTTGTTTCCATGATTTTGTCCAATTCTTTAGTATTTATTTGTGTATTTGTTTTGGAATGTGAGTATATGAAACCGTGCTTTGGGCTTTGTGTTTGCTATTCCTTGCTTGTGTGTAGGTGTTCCAATTCTTTTCGATTGATTGTGTTTCTTCATTCGTTTTTACTCGTTCTTCTCTGTTTGTCATAAACCTGCCACATACAAAGATAATGAACATCTAGTCAAAGCGGCGTTCAGTCGCTGAACCAACTCCTGGAGGCGTCGTTGGAGACCCTGCGGTGAAATGGCTGCAGCTCCCTCCATCACACGGGCCTAATCACACCAGATGTGACGGAGGTCAATCAATCCGGCCCTGAAAAGAGGACAAAAACAGAATAATTCATCACAACAGCATGAAAAAAGCTGTGACGGGAGCTCCAGAAAAACACCCAGCATTCATCATTCAGTCCCAGCGTCGCACGCCACACGAGCGCCTCCAATCCAGGTTCACTCCTGAGGAGCTTTTGGATCTTCTCGCCCTCCCGAGCGGCGCTCATGCTGCAGTTAAACAATATTGCTCAAAGCGTTTATTTCTGAGAGCACGACGCCTCTCCTTTCAGATGGATGGAGGTCCGCGTTCGCCCTGCGGCGTCTGATTCCTTATCTCTGTCGGCAGGCGGCGGCGCGAGCCCGCCGGCGGAACATCTATCTACGTTCGCGGCACAGCTCAGGGGGAACCGTCGAAGGGGGTCAAACTGAGGGCAGAGACGGAGACAATGACATGGAGAAGACAATCGCAATACAAGGGCCTTGTCATCGGGGATATCCTACTTTGTGGAATATTCAGACAGCAATATGAAAGGCAAGTACTCCCTCTAGTGAGGGAACTACTGTGTACTGCATGTGGAATTACACAAACTGTCCACTTTCATCCTGGTACTTCAGTAGGTTATATCATTTTTTTGTTGTTGTAAATATTGTACTTTTTACTTACATTTATTAGAACGCAGGAGGAAGAATATTTTCCCCAGATGTGTCTTTTGGCGCGGCGCCGTTTCTGGGGGTCGGCGATGCACTCAGCTGTGTTGTGAGCTAAGAGTAGAATCAGACGACTCTGTTGAATAGGCAATAAAAGGGGCGGTTTAAGAAGGTGCGAATCAACGCAACCCTTGACTGTGTCACCATAACCGGCCCTCTACATACACAACGCCGTTTGCTGCAGCTGGATGAGATGTCGGCCATAGACGTGCAGGGGATAATATAATGCATAAGTGCATGAGAGGTTGTTCAGTTTATCGTGCCCTAACCCTAATCAACAGCCTCGTCTTATCTCAACCCGTGTGTGTGTGTGTGTGTGTGTGTGTGTGTGTGTGTGTGTGTGTGTGTGTGTGTGTGCGCGCGCTTACGTAACGCACTAAGACCCATATCGCATTATGCTTTTTACACACATTGGGTTCATTTGCAGAAAGAGCTTCATTTTTTTATGTGTATGTTACTGTTGTTAATGTTAATTAGTAGATATTCAACAGCCAATCAGAATAGCAAGTTCTGACATGAGTGCAGGTCATATTAATGACCACATGATGGCAGCGATAGACTGCTGTTCACATGTTACATAACACTTTGTCTACCAATCAGATAAAACCAATAAACCCCACGTATCTCGAGCAAAATAGTTAGATAGTGCCAGGATGCAGTGAACTATTTGGATTTGGCATTTACGGAGGAGCCTCGTGGTGACACGTTCACTGTGTGATCTGTCCAGATGTTGGCGTTCCACTCCGGGACAACCGTCCGTGGGAGAGGAACCTCCGCCAGCCGCGAGCAGCACAGTACATAAATCTCCTCGTCCCCTTCGGGCCTGCGACCTGGAGCTAACCCCACCCCGACACTCACTGGAAGACGGTCTTTTAATAATTTACGGCCCTTTGTCTCTGATCGGGTTTCACAACTGAGCTTTGAACCTTTCCGACATCGAGAGCAACGTTTGGACGGAGGACAAGTCTCAGAGTGTCCAAACCCACAGGGTGTGAACTGAACACTTATGTCATTACAAGTGCAGAGAGAACTCAGTTTCTTTACTATTTGCCTGATAAAGGCCCAACAGATGTGGGCCAAATGTCACCAACGCAAACTGTACGATTGCTGGTTTGGTGTAATTTGTGTGATTGAAACTTCATGTCATTCAACCTGCAAAACTCTCAAAACGGCCACGATCAAGGACACAAGCTCAGAGTCTCCAGTTCTTTGGCTCTGATCATCACACTTGTTCCCGAATTGGGGACATAACTTGAGTAGAATCAAGTGTTTCCACTGCATTTCAAACGAATATTATAACTTTTACTAACCCCCAAATTGGCTCCAAAATGTTTGCCTTTGTGATGTTTAGTTGAAGCCTCTTTTCAGATGTCTGTGAGTTTTTGACGGATTCCCTCTAAACTGATGTGTTGCTCTTGGGCCAAATTAAAGATGAGAGAAAGCAGCGAAATCAGTTTAGGGAAATCTTTCAGAATCGTCACGCTGATCATGAACTAACAAACGTGCAACGAATGAACAACCGAAAAAGAAGCTTCACCAACCCTCCGGACGTCCTGCGGGCACACATTGCGTTTGTGACGAGCGAGAGCACACTTCATAAGTAATGAAAGTTGTGTTCGTTCACGTAGAACCACTTCTCACAGCCGCCGGGCCGACGCTTTCGTCCCTCAACCCGTTGTGCGACCTCGTCTAATGGATAAACGTAATTAAAGGCGCCTCCCTCAGAATGCGTGAAACGCTGTTATCTTAAACTTGTTACGGTTGCCATGGCGATAGCTGCTTTCTATACCAGCATGTCTTTTTTTAGTCTCGGAGTAAAATATTCATCTTTTTCGCCCCCACACGAAAATGCAGCTCCTCGTCCCGGCCTTTTGAGCATGTGGAAGCATTTGGACGCGGCGTGTAGTGCACGGGGACCTTCAGCCGCCGTGGAGGGGTTGAAAGGGAGGAGCGGGGGGGGGGGGGCTGAGGTGAGACAGAGTGTACCGCGAGTGTGAGTCATAATTCAGACGAATCTCAACAGACGGGCATGAAACACACGTTGATTTCGCTCAGCGACTCGTACCTCCCGGGGGGCGTCATCGTTGTCTCTTAGGAAATCTGCTTAGAAATAATCGGGGGAAAAAGACGCAGCAGAACCCGTGAATAAACCAGTGAATGTCAGTCAATGCTGACAGTACAACCGCTCATATAGGTAGAGAAAAGGTAGAGGTAGAGAAACACAGAAATACAAATAAAGCCACGTAGCCACTTTCCATTTTTACATAATTTCCCTTCATTAACAAACAAACGCACAACCCTGATAGTGTCGATTCCACCATCCAAAGTGTCCACTCGATGTATTTCGAAGCGGGACCTCATGCCCACGAGACATCGTATCTCTGCCAAAGTTAGTTTTTACCAGCAAACCAACAGGCTTGTGGTGGTGCATCGCGTGTGCGTGTGTGTGTGTGTGTGTGTGTGTGTGTGTGTGTGTGTCTGGAGGCCCCTGGGTCGATGTTGATTGTAACTCCACCTGACAGCTCCCAGAACAAAATGCCCCAGCTGCTAAAGGGAGCAGGCCCCTCATCTGCGCACAGATACTTTATTTATAGGCGGAGGAGATCAGGGAGAGGGCGGGTTCACGAGGTCAGCTTTTTTTTTTGTTTTTTTACGTTGCGGCGACGACACTTCAGGCAAACCGCAGGAAACGGGAAGAATGTTCTTTGATGAAAGAGCCCGGGAACCCCAGAACACATTGATGCAGTATGCTGAGAAATGCGTGAGTATGACGCCAAGTTCCACATGTGGAGTTCCACATCAGTCAGCTTCTAAAGGACAGCGAGGCAAACCGTGTGTACGAGTATGTGAGTGGTGGAGGTGACATCATTTCAGGCCGTCACAAATGGCTCCTGCCGCAGCTGCAGATGTAAATCATTTGACGTTCAAAGCCGTGATAACTTTTCACCTTAAGCTCTGTCTCTGTAAACATTAATACCGGCTAGGTTTCAGTGTCCGTGACGCACCCGGGGTCGCCCTACAGGGTGTCAGTTCGTTGGCTCACCGGCATGAGCATAACTTCCCTAAACCGAAAGTGCAACTTCCCGATAGCAGAATTGACGTGACACGTCCAGCGGGTTGGAGCGGCGGCCTTCACATCAAATGTTAATAGCTTGACCCATTGTTAATACAAATGGATTAAATGTATTATTGCAAATCCAACTCTGTCTTGGATTTGGCGTCCGGCCCCCGAAGGTTCGGCTTTGAGTCAAGCTCTGCCCTCTGGAATACGACCACGTGTCGTCACATGATCCACCGAGGAGAGGCCTTGTGGTGGATCCTCAGCCACTTCCAGGTAAGAAGCCAGGAGCGGGGCTGTGTAAAAGACATGTGTGTGTGTGTGTGTGTGAGTGTGGGGGGGGGGTGTTCACCAGTTTCACCAGTTTCACCAGCTGTCAACTACAATAGAAATATATGCAGTTTAATATGCAGATGACGATTGAAAAGCATGTTTGTCAATCCGCTTACTGGAGCAGCTGCGATATGATATTCGTGCAATGATATCTGATGACAGGCTTCCAGCAGGAGTGGGATTTCTGAGGAGGTCCAGTGACCGACTTAAGGGCCACACTGTTCTCTCATCTGCACCGTTCTGCAATAGCGATTATATTGTCAAACTCAATGCGAAGACTTTCTGAGCAAAACAAAAGCTGCAGCACAGCAAGAGGGAACGAGGGAGGGAGGCGGCGCTTCTAAACATCTCACGATGATCATTTAGATAGGACCACAGCAGTGGGAACATTCTATTAAGTTCAAATCTCCCCCCATAAAGAGACCCACAAAAATCTACTGAAAACAGCCCGCAGAGGCCATTCAAACATCAAAGCCAGAGATTAAATGACATTGGATCAGATGAAACTTTAATGATCCGTGTGGGAAAAGTGGGTCACTGCGGCAAAACAAATGAGTACCGACGATGATAAAAATAACGGCAGAATGAAGAGTCAACTCAGACACACGACGTGTAAGCTCCTCTACAGGTCGATGTTCTCTAACTTCTCCGCTCGTGTCGCACGCGTCCCGTCCATTATCCATTTATCTCCCTGGTGTTGAGTGGGTTCCTCTTGAACCCGCTTGGCTCTCATCGGGGCTCTTCGGCGCTCTCACTCAACATGAAACTGTACTCAGCTGCGCATTAAAACACTGCAATCGTTGAGCGACCGGCGCTTTGTCCGTCTGAGGGGGCTTTGCCAGACGGGAAGACGGGAGATTGTGGCGAGGCAAAGAAACTCCAAAGCTATCGAGCTTCTGTGAGCTTGTTGTTGAGCTTGTTGAACACCAAGACGAGGACATGTCTCCAACGTGCTTGTGATTCATGACGCACCGAGCTTCGATAAGTAACACACACAATGACTGTGTATTTATACATCTACAGACTCAATTATGTTTCATAAGAGATAATGGCTCCTATTTTCCCTGCAAGCACAGACGCTGAGGTTGAAATGGATCACTGAGTCTGAGGAATAACATCCCCACACAATCTGCAGGCCGGAGATGTTCTTCAGCTGAGATGATCAGAGAGATGAATGATGCATTTCTGCACCAGCCAGTGCAGAACTTCAGCTCCGTCTGTGTGCCACTCGCTGCTCGGCAGGTGGAGCGCAGAGGGCTCGCTCCTTCAACAGTAAAATAGGTTTTGACAGCTGAGCGAGTGATCCCCAACAACAAGCTAACAGGGGCTGAAAGGCTCCTCGTATCACCCCCCCCCCCCCTCCCCCCCTTCATATTACACAGAAAAGCTGATCCAATGATAATATGGAGCTCGAAGGAAGGGTTAGCAATCTTGAGGAGGAGGATTATGCTGGATTTAAAAACTCAAGGCCAGTGTTGTCGACTCTTTTCAAAGGAAGTAGCTAACCTTTCCTATTCGGGGCCTCCTTCCAGAGTCCCTCCCCAACAATGATCACCGTGGAGGGAGACGGGTAACATGCCATTGTAAGTGCTCGCAGCTCATTCTAGCCTCTCTGGTGACGTGCAATGAATGCACGGGCCAGAATTTACACAGGAAGGCGGGTTTACAAGAGTCCCGAGTCAACCCCAGACGCCAGATGTTTTTCTCTTTTTTCTTTTTTTGTCTTCGGTGGGAACATTTGATTAATTTCTAAGAATTCCAACAAACGTATTCAAAATCTTTTTGAGTAATATTACCAAGCCGGCCGTTTAAATTGAGTTTGCGAGATTGAAAACAAGAACGATAGCTGATTTGATTTGTTTGTCTGAAAAAAAACTCGTGCATGCCATAAAGAAAGCAGATGTTGCAGATGAAATCATTTTTTCCTCTTGAGTATGTGTGACTTTTGACGTGCGATGATCACGTGATCAGGAACACAATGTCCTTTTCAGAGACGAGCAAACTGGATGCAAACAGGTTCTTCCCTTCTTCCCCAGGCGGCATGCGCGTAATGAGGGTTGATGTGGTCTAATGCGGCTTTGGTTATACACAATGCAGTGACACCGCCCGGCGTGGTTTCATTCCCCCTCATACTGCACCACACTGAATAATCACGCTGTGTGTGGTTCGCCCTGAACATAGTGGGGGTGAAGGAGCCCTTGAAACAAATATCCGCCTCAATATATATAAACGATATTTTAACACAATTAAATTGTAATTAAGAGTTTAGCATTGGTGAAACACACATCACAGAATGATTCCTTGCATGCTGTGAATCTAAAGGGAGAATTCAAGGATTTAGGGTCATGTTATGAAAAACCCCGAGCATTTCCTGCTGATGAGCTCCGTGTCTCCGGAGCAAAATCAGTTGTTATTCCATCACAAACGGTGACGCCAGTGGAATGAAGGACCTCCTCTATTTTCCCTTTCCCTTGTTTTTGGAGTTTGCAGAGCTGATCAAAAAACCTCTTTTCACTTTTCCCGGCTATTTTGACCGAAGAAAAAAACACTACTGAGACCGGCTTGGCGAGTTTTACGTTGTTTGCTTCCTGTTTCAAGTGTATTTTACGACGAGTTAACAAGGCAATGAAAAAGGCCTTGAAAAGCCAAACTCCCGGGTCACTATGGCAACATCAGCACTCACTGCATTCGCATTTAACCCAAAAAATAGTTTCCCATAGACGTCATTCATCTCGGAGTGGCAGACGCTTCTGTGTCATCTTACTTTCGTACAGCGTCAAATATTGACTCCTGCATAAAATCTGCCAAGCTGGCACACTCGCACACGCTAGGAGCGCGTCCAAATTAAACACACACTACACGTTTGTGTAAGGTGTGCGAAGAGGGCTGCACACGCCGCTCGCTTTCATAGGACACAATGTGCATGACTCGCACAAATGGCTGCCAGAAGACTTTGAAGCCTTCCGCTAATAATTGACCTGCTGCTAAATGGTGGAACGAGCTCTCTGATGACATGAGGACCGTCACAAACTAAAGACGCACTCTGCCTGCACTAAACACACTAACACATTGTACGTAGAATGGCTCTCATCTATAGCAAGTTGTTGTAGATCGGCATGCTTAATGAAACTGTTCACTTTTCACCCTTTGTTGTTTCTTGTTCTTCTGAGTTTGCATCCTTATGGTTGAAGTGCACTCACTGTAGGTCGCTTTGGACATAAGCGTCAGCTAAATGACATGTAATGTAATCTAATGTAACGTGATTCGACCTCACACTCAATCCCAACAGATCTCCGAGAAGCAAATATGACACACGCAACTGCCTCTATCAGGCAGACTTACAAACCCCCCCCTCCCCTCCCCCCCGCCGCCCCCGAGCAGATGAATTCACGGGGGATGATGCGAGGTCTGGGATGGGAAGTGGTCATTTCGTTTTTTTTTTTAAAGTACACATCAATACTGTAGTTTGTTGTTACCTTTTTGGAGAGGTTATTGTTCCCTGGGCTTCAGCTGGTCCACATACTGTATATATTCAGGTGAGTGATGGAAACGGGCTGGTTCGCCTATTTGGGACGTTTACAAGTTCTGTTGCGTGGTTCCGAAGCCTTTATGGGCTTTTTGTGAGCTAGCAAAAACGTTGGCCTTTTAGACTTCCTGCAAGCTTAATTACTCTGAATGAATATAGGCCAATTACTCTAATTAACGTTGGTTTTATTATGTCACTTTGTTATTCAGGATGTGTAGCTGTAATTAACATTAGCGACTTCATCCTTTTTGGCGGAGCTGAATATTTTGACTTACAATTTTATTAATATTAACTCACTAATATTTGTATTATATGTTTTCTTTCACGTGTAGACAGCCTTTGAGTACCTAAACCCGTGAAAAACTTTATTTTTAATGCGTTAAACATTTGCGATGTTCTTTCGACATGAGCCTCTCTAAGGATCAAAGCGATCTAGCTGCTACAGTGCTGCATTAAAGATGACGTTGATTTATTCACTATCAGCTAGTGGCTGAATTACTAACAATTTGCTATTTGAATAATGTATGAAATGTGTGTAATTAACAGCATTGCTGCCGTATGGTTTGTTCAGAATTGACCAACGTGCCAGCCTGCGATGCACTGCAGACCCGTCCGACGTCGGCTGGGTTTCCTCCCACATCACCCTCATGGACGTACGCGTATAATTATTTGATAGATGGGTGGATTTTCAGCTCGACAGTAGTGATTTATTTTAAGGTCATCCCATTCAAGTACAATATGAGGGGCTCGTGTTACTATAGGGCTGGGGTGTCAAACTCAATTGCACAGGGGGCCAAAATTCAAAACACACTTCAGGTCGCGGGTCGAACAGAATAAACATTTATTGAACACACTAAAACTAAATGTTTCTTTTAACATAAATATAAATACAAACAGACAAGAATGTTATTCTGCATTAAATAAAATTAAACTTTAAATAACTTAAAATATCTTGCTCTGCATAAAAATATATCCAGTCAAAACTATACAAGTTAGAAATATGAACATGCTGCAAAACAAAACAAAACCTGGAAATATAAACAAAATTTGTGCTTTTCAGAAATAACAAATAACGATGCAAAACATGCAGTTTTCTTTGCTCTTATGCCATTTTATCAGAGCTGGATGCTTTGCATCTTTTTTTGGCAACAAGGTGCTCATCAGTGAGACGACTCCTGTGTGTAGTTTTGTTTGTCTTTACTGAGAACAGCTTCTCACGCACATATGTGCTGCCAAACATGCACAAGGTTTGAGCCGCATGTAGACGGAGCTGGGACATTGCTGCGGGAATGGAGTGAATAAACAGTGTCGTACTTTGCCTTTAGTCTCCCACTACACTGCAGCTCAATCCGCTCCATCTGAATCTGCACAAGTGCAGTTTCCACGTCGACGGCAAATGGGTTGCCAAACAAAAAATTATTTTTTTGTTCCTCAAAATCACCAAAGCGCCGTGCGAACTCCGTGCGCAGTGAGCTCAGTTTATCAGCAAAGTACGTATTTGGGAACACCGTTGTTCCGCATTACTTGGCAACAGGGAAAGTGGGGCAAGTTGCACTGGTGCATTTGTGTCTCCCATAAAATCAGCTTCACTGCGTCATACATGTCAGTGATCATGCGGTCACGTCTCTGGAGCTGGAAGTTTAAGGCATTGAGACGTGCGGTTATGTCAGCCAGAAACGCCACGGAAAGCGCTCGGCAAGGCAGCTGATGGCAGATGGGATCTGTTGTTTATTTTGTTATCATTACATTACATTACATGTCATTTAGCAGACGCTTTTATCCAAAGCAACGTACAATAAGTGCATTCAACCATAGGGTACAAACTCAGGAGAACAAGAAACAAGAAAGTGCAATTTCCCCAAATAAGCCAATTTACAATTTGCTATAGATGAGTGACGTTACAAGTACAATTTAAGTGCTACAATTTGTTAGTCTTTAGTCGAGGTAGAGTCTGAAGAGGTGTGTCTTTAGTTTGCGGCAGAAGACGATATCAGCGCTTCGTATCGTCGGGCCATTAGTAACAATAATATAAAATGATCTCGCGGGCCAGACATATATGCTATATGGGGATAAACCCAGAAGGCCACCAGGAGCCCAGGTGCCGCGCACCTTGGCTACTTTAGGATTTCTTTGGGCTTATGCAGGGCCCGAATGGGTCGTACGTGTTAGCTAAATAGGGACCATGTATTCCCATTCAAGGTTGCAGAATGTGGGGTCCTCGTGGTTCCTGTGTAAATAACAAAACTGGGCCCCATTGGCAGTCAAGTGAAATCCCACAAGAAGCCCACTGGACTAACAGGAGGATCCACAGTGGAACCGGCAGCAGCACCTGATTGGGAGTCACATTTCAGCTCAACGCCGGCCGGGCTCTGGGCTGACTGGTGGCCTGCATGAGAAGTTTTGATCTGCACAAACAAGTGGAATGTAAAATATGTAGAAAATAAATACAAAAGTAGACGTGATTCCCTCACTGAGAGCGAAACATTCGACAAAACCACGACTCTTTGCTGTTCTGGCTCTGAAAATGGTGGAATGAGCTCTCTGCTGACATCAGGATTGCAGAGACCACAAAGACACACTTCTTCAGACTCTACCTTGACTGAAGACTAACATATTGTAGCACTTAAATTGTACTTATAACGCCACTTATTTATAGCAAATTGTAAATTGGCTTATTTGATGAAATTGCACTTTCTTGTTTCTTGCTCTTCTGAGTTTGTACCGTATGGTTGAAATGCACTTATTGTAAGTCGCTTTGGATAAAAGCGTCAGCTAAATGACATGTAATGTAATAATTGTGAACAAAAAGGAAATTTTGTTATTAATCAAATATTGGTATAGCCCAGTCAAAAGGCATTTCAATTAAGTTTAATTGATGTAACGATATTAAGGTCCCAAATAATTACAACAAAAACCCTCCTGCTGGATCTCCTCTAGCACACACACACACACACACACACCCACGCACACACACACGCACACGCACACACACACAGTATGTTGGAACACAATGTTTGCTGCCCTGTCGGCATGTACCAAGCCAACTGTAATAACAGCCGTCCGCCATCGCCAAAAAAAAGCGAGAAAAAAAAGAACTTGTGAGTCTTGTAATAAGGGCGAGGCCTATTCGGCTCGCTTCTCGTGGCCGTGATTCGGCTCTGATTCCCCGCAGCGGTCGGTCGGTCGGCGCGCTACAGTTGTCCGTCTCGTTGTCGCGGCTTCTCATGTTTTTTGTTTGTTTTCGGCTCCATGTTGAAGTTTTTCTTCCTCTTCTTTTTTCTTCTACCCGTTGAGCTCACATAGTGAGCGCGCGCGCGCACACACACACACACACACACACACACACACACATACATACGCGCGCCAGCGCGCGCAGCCGTCGCCTGCAACGCAGCGGAGCGGGTCATTCCAGGTTAAACCCCGGCGCGGCGTCCCGTCCAGTTTAACCGAGCGGAGGTCGCCGCTGGCTCCAGGCGGGGAGGAATGCACATGCACTGCGGCTCCGGATAATATTGGATAGGAGCGTCGTCTTGCATATGCGGTATGTTTCTTTTTTTATTTTTTCTTATTTCCGGGTATTCTTTGACAACAGTGCGGCCAATGACAGCCTCTCCACCACCCACCCCCCCTAAAAAAACAAAAATAAAAAAGGCTTACAAGGGCAGTTTAACAGCTACATGGCCGCACGTGCCGCTTTCTCTGGCGAAATGTGCATAATAACGTTCACCCTCGATGTGTCACTGGTGCCCGGTGGAGGGACTAACATTTGCCGGACTACGTTACATTTCGGGGTAATTGAATTTCGTGTTGCTAACCAGCGGACGGTTCGCACCTGAGCCAACGCGTCTTGGGTTTACACAGAATGATATGAGCCTAAATGATGGTTCGGAGTGGTTTTTATCCAGTGAGCAGTACTTAATGACTGTGATATTTCAACTTTTAAATCGGGTCGATAGCGCTTCTTCACGCCCACCGCGGTGTATTTGGTCTGGATGAGATTGCGAAATGAAGGACATAATTGATCGAAAAAGTTCCGATTTATTGCATTTGTTAACGCCGAATTGACCACTGGATGGTGACGATTTGTAAGCACATCTCTAAGTGGTGTTATCGTGTTGTACATTTTAACAAAAAGCGAGAGCTCATTAAATTGGCATATTCCGGGACGAGGTTCAGTATCCGGGTAGCTTTAATGCAGACTCGAAGCAGTTGGTTAAGTAGTTTCCCTCCAACTGGTTAATGTTTAATTCTCCTTATGCGGGGTTCGTTTCACTTCTACTTATGTGGCCGCAAACACGAGTCATTTAATTTGAGATAATAATGGGCCATTTACGTCGAGGACAAATTTGTTCTCGAGTGTAAACGTCAAGCTGTCGCCCGGTACATGTATAACAGGATTATACATTAGCACGTGTCGTTTGTGCAGCAGTGTGATAAGGTGCATGTTACCCAGAGGTGCATGCATTGATGCCTTCAAAGGCTGTCCGGAAATACAAGTGTAGTCGTGCGTGAGCGATGCAGCAGGGTGACTGGGAGTTTTCCTCTCTCACCGTGATGTCTGTGGTCTAACAACAGGAACTATGACATCAGCCGGTGTTGCAAAGTAAAAGTGTGCATGTATTAAAACGCACTCCTCGGTCCCGAAAAACCGCGGGATTAACAGTAACATTTGGTATATGTATGTAAATTGCATACACATACATTATCTTCACCAGTTTCTGATTTCAGAGACGAGGAATATAGACTGGCATAAAGTATCGACTTTTAATTTGAAGTCTTGGTTTTATTAAAACGATATTGATGGTATGTTTGCACAATACCCTTTTTACAAATAATAAAAGAAACACGATTAATACCAATTTAACGCTGGCATTTTCATTTTCAAAGCTGCATTTAAATACATCATGAAAAAAGGGAGTTTCTCAGGTGCTACTGAAGGCAGCATTTAAGGTGGTCCAGCTGCTGGCTTGGCACTATGCAGTGGGAGCCGTGAATATCTATCTATCTATATGTATTTATGATAAAAATAACCTTGGAGAGCTCACATTTATGGGATAGTAAGAGCAGAAGGGAATATCTGGCAACGGAAGGGCAGAAGCCTGAGGTCACAGGATGATATGAGCGAACATTATCAATTGTTTAACCACATCTGGGCAAGCAGAAGAGATTCTCACACTGCTTTCTTTGAGCCGTCTGAATCACCTGAGCAGGAAAGTCAAATCGAGCTGTTAAATTGGACCTATTTGATATCATTGTCTTAAACTCTAAATAAATAAGCAAAAGATCAGATTCAATTTGTGAAATTATTCAAACGTTACCCCATTATGGCTAATATATTTTAAATGAATCTAATATTAATCTAAAAGCACTTTAGCAACATGCTTACTAGCTATCTGTGTTAACGTCCTTAACCGGCTGTAGCTTTCTTCGAAATATCTCGATATATATTTTTTACAATACATAATATCATGCTGGAATGCATTAGTATCGGTTGTTTGATGCCAGTCACCACTTTGAATTGTTTGTTAGAACTTGTTGGGCTGCTGGCTTGAAGTTCCGCCCACCCGTCGACTGTCTAAGAACAAGTCTGGACTCCAAAATTACTAAACAGTTGCATCAGAACACAGACAAGTGGGACGAAGTGTTTGATAAAGAACCTTTCAGTCTCATTTATGGCGTTTTCACTTCCGTCAGGCCCACAGATATTGTTTCCCGGTTTCACAGTGAGTGTTTGTCTACATACAATCACATTTTCAGTTCTTTAATTTGTTGGTTTTATTTTAAAAGAAGTGATGTTGCCGTTTTTTCCCACACAAAAAACTGGATTTGATTCAGTAACCAAAAGTGTGTTTTTTTCTAAATCCATGAGCAGCAGTTTGGAACTTGGTATTAGTTGAATGATACGCATTGTTTTACATTTGGCACTAATGTTATGGATGTGATTGTAGGCCTTTGGTTTGAGGGCGGTATGTATTAAACGCCTATTTAGTGATGAGGCGACAGGTTGTCTTGTTTAACTCTTAAACAACTATTTCGTTTCATCGTTGTGCCACTTCAACAACAAGAAGTGGGCGTCGAAGTCCTTGAATGTTGCTCGGTAATTACTGAAGAATGATGCAGTCAAAGGTGAGGCCGCTGAACCATAATGAGCTGTGTGCATGTTTTTGTACATGATGTACTGCCAATTTTTGTATTGATTTCAACTATCGTTGCAATTATTTTGATTAACGATTCATCTTCAAGTCTTGTTTTATTTTTTCAAACGATGTTCCGGGTCCTTCAATGTGGGACGACGTTTGAGTATGTCGCTTTGAGTGGTTCTCAATCTGAGGATTGGGACCTCAACCGGGTTGCAAGATTGTTTTGTTGCCAGATCTTTGCTTAGATTGAAAATAATATTGAGGTCATGGGAACCTTTTTGCTGGTTTCTCATGCGTTGCACACACATAGACAGTGTGCAGGAGGTGGAAGTAGTCATCATAAAGTCACTTCCTTTTGCAACCGAAGCAGTCGCCCACTGCTCGCCAGTAGAGAGAATACAACGGTGTGGAGCAAATGATTAATTCATTACATTTTTTAATTTTTTAATAAGGATAATAAAAGATTCCAAAGGGATCAAAGGCCAACATACTGCAAGAGTTTGTTTGTAGCAGCCCCTGATGGTTGCAATCACTCATTATTTATAAATGCAGTGCTATACTGCAACATTAAACAGTAGCTGACCTGTAAAAAAAAAATGTCTTCCAAGATGTAAACGGTTGCTTATTTTACAGTATTCAACTGTATTTACAAATAACAGTATATTACTGCTGAGATTTTCTTGTAATTTTACAGCAATTTGTTACAGTGTAGGTTTAAAATGCTTTCTCAAAGAGGCCGTGTATTACTTTGTGAAACAGAAAAAACTTTCTACTGCTGCTGGAAAACGTTCCTCTCATGAATCACATGAACGATGCGGCGTAAAGGATCATACAACCAACCAGTAGGTCGCTTCCTACTAGCAGATGATTTAAAATGTTCTAAAATTAGGGGAAACGTCCCTGCTTTTTGTGGACATCTGTAACTTCATCTTGTAGGATGTAATAAATCGCTAAATTGTGGTGCGATTTTGAGGGCGGCACCATTCGGTGCTTGCCAAACACAAGTCGATGATGTTTGCAGAGATGCTCGCAGTCGCATACGGCTCAGTTACAGTTCTTACGTTTTCGTGCAGCCCACACGCAACGTTGCTGCTGCTGCTATGAATTGATCTGATCTGGTTTGGGTTACACTGCAGGAAAAGCATGTTAAATTATATTGTCAGTCTGTCCTAAGTTTATTTTATGGTGCCATAATGGAAAGAATTCTTTGGCAGTGAATTGTTAGTTCGAAATACTGACTGAATTGTGGCTTCACTAAATAAAGGTGTATCTTTCAGAGCATCAAAATACAAAAAAATATATATATATATACAACTTTTTTCTGTGTTTTGATGCTGTATTTTTAATATATATATATATATATATATACATATACATATATATATACATATATATATATATATATATACATATATATATATATATACATATATATATACATATATTTTACACACACACTAAATAAAGGTGTATCTTTCAGAGCATCAAAATACAAAAAAAAATATATATATACAATTTTTTTCTGTGTTTTGATGCTGTATTTTGTATTTTGATTCTCTGAAAGATACACCTTTATTTAGTGTGTGTGTAAAATATATGTATGTGGGTGTGTGTGTAATATATATATATATATGTGATATATATATATATATATATATATATATATATATATATATATATAAAAGGTGCAGGACTTTTGTGTACTTCTATTTAGGTTGTTGAGTGAAATGCATTACAGATACAAGGCTTCTAACATTATTAATTATTAACATTCCTGCACTGCCTGGTGTTGTTTTAACAAGAAAGTTTGTACATATTAACTTCTCCTTTTTAATTATTAAGGCACAAAGCTCTTAATTTCTCTATATTTTTATGGCTCGTTGTTTATTGCTGCTTACATTACTTCCAATGCTCTGGCTCATTATCGGACATATTCCATTAATGAACCATAACCACAGCTGCTGCTCTGCCCAATGTGCAATGTTATCGTACATAAGCAGCAGTTACATTCATTTATCTTGCAGTTCCAATATTCAGTAATGGTCATGTCATGTTGATTTCTATCCTACCAGCACTATGTCTTTATGAGGATAACAAAGCGAAATGATTTTATTCAAAATAGAAGAACATTTTCTCTATAAAAATGCATACTAGTGCAAACGACCAGCTCTATGAACAACAATAAGCAATAACAGCAACACTATGAAGTCACTTTTTTGTTTTTATGTTCTTTTTTAAATTGGGAGTGGGGGGGGGAAAGAGTCATTTAACTATTTAACCAACTGCAAGACTTTAAATGCTGATATGCACTTACATTTTGAATCCGTATATTCTGTTACATATTTTTCCTGTTTTCAAGTTTTAATCTGCATAGCTCACTGTGTATAACCAACATCAGGTTATAACCAACTTATTTTGGACATTTGGAATATGCGAAAGTCAATTGTTGTTGAATCAATGAAAATGTATCATCTTGATTTAATGATGCAAAATCTATTGTTTTCTCACTTAACTGAATGCTTTGTTTAAAACGAACGCCAGTGACAAACTAAACAACAACATCTAAACACCATTTAACCTTTGCAGATATGTGGTTTTTGCAGGATTTTAAGAGCTAATCCAGCTCATCCATCTGCTGATTGTGAAATCCGCTCAGGCAGCCAATGAATCCTTCTAAGGGGAAGTCCATATCATTTGGTTACCACAATGACACCTACGCACCAGCTTGGGCCGTTTCCCTGATTTTAAAAGGTTAAACGCTGTAATTAAACCTGCTGTGCAGTGCGTGACAGCAACCTCACAGTAACGATGTCCTGTCTCTACCTGGGAGCCGTTCGTCATAACATAAGTGGGATTTGCAGTCTTGACAGTAAGAAGAACATCTGAAGCATTAAAAATGCTGCATATCCGTTTCCTGTCGTGCATGCTGAGGGTGAAGGGTCAACGTCGCCAAGACTGTCCGATCTTACCTTGTTTGTGAAATGAAATGAGGGCTGAACCAGCAACGTGACACACAATAATCCGTGATCCCAGCCACAAGGCCTCGGCTCAACCCGATTTGATACTTGTTAATATGATGAAATAATGTGAAGCAATAACAATCTTCCCGCAGGTCTAAACATCGAGCTTCCGGTAGCCTTCCGCCGCACGCAGCTCAGACACATCGAGGTACTCATCTCTTTGTAATGATTTGACTTTCTAGACTTTTAATGTGAAATGCGTGCGTCCGTGTCGAGGACTAAGCCTTGAGTGCAATGTTACGCTCTGGGTACTGTACGCATGAGTAACGCGTCTTTGAACTGAAACCTCCACCCGGCAGACTTGTTATGGGTCTAATTCACTCCGGCAGTTATGTGGTGAGTGGATTCTGCGGTGATTTTTTTCATCCTCTTAGCTTCATTTGGTTGCTTATTCTTCCCCACAAAGTCTCTCCAAACACGACATCTTCTCAGAACGTTATTTTTAATATGCATTTAATCTCAAAATAATATTATTCAAGGAAATTACTCTGCATTTTGTGTACATCAAGGTTAGGCAGACTTGCTTGTGTCAAATGAACAATAACAATACAAGCTAAAAAACGAGGTTTAGTTATCAGACGATGGGTCGACGTACTTTGGAATGACAGTTAAAACCTATTCAAGCAAACCACTGAGTAGACCGCAGAAGGCCCAAAGAAAGCCTTTCCAAAATCGTTAAAGTGGAAAGCGGCACGCTAAGCGATTCCTGCAGTATTCTGACCGGTCACACCAGCGCGTCGGCCATCTTCCATGCATGCATAGTTGTTGCGTCCGAACAAAAAAAAACAACCCAAAAGCATTTCAGTGGCGCGTCCCGCTCCCTGCGTGGAAGGTGCGATGGTGGCGAGGATGCGGGAGTCTTTGCCGGCCGCGGCGGGTGGCGTAATGTTTGGCCCGGCTGGGCGTCCTGCACGCCGCAGCTATCGGGGAGAAACGGCTTCCACTCGGGTGTGATGCGCTGCTGTGCGGACTTCTTGCAATAGGCTCATTCATTCGGAATTCTTGAGCCGCAGCGGAACAGATTCTCTTTTAAAAAAAGAAAAAAAAACCTAGAAAGGGTCATCTACGTTTCTGAAACCAGGATGTAACATTTACATGAACAAACACGGAAGCCGAGCGCGTCTCCAACCTCGTACAAGGCAGAATACCAACGTCAATGTAAGCTCTGAATGCATCTTTCATTTCGTTCAAATCAAATTTTTGCCTGACATTCAAATCGAAGCGGGGGCACGTGTCAAAGTCGGCGGCGGCGGCGGCGGCGGCGGCGGCGCTCATGAAAGAGTGACGCCAAACATACCGGCCATGTTGAATGGAGGTCTTTCACGGGAGCCGTGGAATGGGAGAAAGAGAATAATCTCTGAGGTGTCACTTTGAGAGACTGACGGGGAGGCGACGTCTGCGGTAACATAGGAATACCTCCCGCGCTTTAGTATCTAAGGTTCGTTTTGGAGCCTGAAGTCAAACTAAACAGGGCCTTTTTCACCCACAGCTTACAATCTGTAACCCTGGAACGGCCCGTGCGAGGGCTGCGGACGCGTCCTTGAGCTGTGGCCTTTCTCTCGTGATAAGGGCCTCAGTTCACAGATGTTTTCTGAGGCTCTTTTAAGTCTTTTTGAATCTTCAAGGGTTTAAACCAAGATCTGATGTAGATTCAATCCGTCAGATCGTTTTCGAGGGTGACTAAACGTTCGGTAGGATCGCCGACTCAAGTTTATACCAAAGCCGCCGCAGCGTTTGCCCCGGCTGGCTCGCCGCCCTTCCCGCCCCGAGGCCCGCGTGCGTTCCGCCGCCGCGTGCCAGAAACACCCATTCCCAAGGCATGAGGTTGCCGTTGTGCTCCGCAGGGGGAAAAGGTGCTGTGCAGATGTTGTGTTCTCGTTGGCGCTCCTAATAGCGGGTGTTGTGTAATGAAAACATTGTGTCATGTGAAGGACCACACCAGTATTTGGCCAATATCAACAGTCGCAGTTAGCGGTTAGATACAATTTTTAAATTGCTTTCAGCAATATTTAAAGTCAGCTAGCTTAGCATGTGCTAAGTAATGTGTTTTCAATCGATGGCGTGAAGGCCTGTGTGTAATGTGGAAGCGTGACACTTGCATACACAGCGTACTTGTGCTCGTTGTTTTACACGAGTTTGGGGCAGAAGCGGAGAAAAGGCGCCGATGAATGTGGTGGAGCCTTTAGCAGCGGAACAGTTGTTGTTTTTCTGAGGGGTTGTTAGTCAAAAGGTGAGTGATTTAAGTTGTGGTGTGAGGTGTAACGGATGGAGCTTAAAACTCTTTACTTCTTTGGCCGTCTGTGAAGCTCGAAGTCGATCTCTGACCGGGAGGTTTGATGGATTAAACGTGTTCCAAGAAAACATTTATTGCACCAAACACCTTTTAAGGAGCCAAGCTTCTGACAGTCTCAATATATATCCTACAGACTTGATAAAAAACACATCAAGATGTTGCTTGTGGCAGGAATTATTACTTAAAGTGGTTTCTGTGGCTTTGGCTGCAAGATGTGGAAAAAGTCCTGCACACGGACCCTGAAAAAAATACAGAAGGATCGTATTGTGAGGTTTGTTTTGGATTCTAAGCTACAACAGAACACTTCTGGAGGTCCTGTGTCATGCTATAGCAGCAACAATATCCAATAGCAAAAGAACTGTAGAAGAATGTGGACTCGAGAGTCTTTTCAGGGGGTTTTGGCGATGCTCCTTGAAGTCATTCTGATGTAAATCCACCTAAAAGACTGTGGGCACAGGAACTGATGAGCTTCATAGTACGATAATTGTTGCGGCAGAGAAATGTATGAAAAAGCTTAATGCAAAAGATGCGGCGAGCAAATGACATCGAGTGATCCGAGTAGCTTGTCTTCAGACCAGTTACAGAGACGATAAACTTTGTATACCTTTTGTAAAAAAAATCTATAAAAAAATCTATTTATCAAAGAGCCACCTTTTGGCTAAAAATCTTCCAGCCATTAAAGTGCTAAATGAATGAATATCTAGACAGAAGAAAGTCCCATCAACGTTACTCTTGTAATCTGGGACTAACTAACGATCAATGAAGTAGTATTCTGGTGACGGTGTGATGATGTGAAGAAGGGTTGGATTGCCCGCGCTTCCTCGCCCTCCTCTCATCCGCTCTCAGCGTATCACAGAGGCGGACGCTTGGACAGAAGGAGGTAGACGCGGTAGCCGGGCAGAGAGGAAGCGAGTCGGACGGCGCCCTGGATGCTGCGCGCTCTCAAAACCGGCTTGTTTATTTTTCCCTCCCCGTCATGCCGGCTCTCTGTGTAGTGAGACGGGTGCAGAAGGACGCAGGTTGGCCAATCTCCCGTTTCTCTGCATTTAACAATGAGGCTTGATTTATCCCTGTCGTTCTGCCTGCTTTCTTTTCCTCGCGAGCACAGAGTTTAAAAAAAATAAATAATAAATCCTGCAAAACGGTGAGCGAGGGGCTATTTTGGGCAAAAGATGCGCTTCTGCAGATTAGCTGCATGTGTGTGTGCGTGCACGGCTGCAGGTGGCGTCCGCCTTCGACGTCGCGTTTATCAGAGTGAAATCCCAGTTTTGTGGTTGCAGTGCGACTCCTTTTTAGATGAGACACATTTGGGTAATTAGATCTCGACATCTAAGTAATCAGATGGTTCCCCCTGATTAGGGGCAAAGGGCTGAGGAGTAAACGCTCGGCTTTAGTGTCTCCGTCGCAGCCCTCCGACTGCTCTTAGCGTTGGATTGAGACCAAAGCGGATTTGTTCCTCCTCTCGTAGCGTTTTAACCTTTTGTGCCGTAATCAGCCCCAAGCGTGTTGTAGATTTACGTCAGCTAAACACGTTAATGAAATCTGCTTTGGTGTTTTTAAAAAGTCTCAGCTTTAATCACAATCTGTTTTGGTTTGGGATTCAAACCTTTTGGAACTTCCAGCAAATGTTTGTTGGTTTGCTGGGAATGGGTTTAGAAGAGCTCTGAACGTTTGTTTGCCACAGCGCGTACGTCGTAAACGTCTTTTTATTTATTTGTCAAACATTTGATGCGTCGGAGCTCGCCGTAAACGAACGAACCCTCTCGTCGGCGTCTGCGGCCTCCGTCTCATCCGAGAGTTCGGCGGTGCTCTCGAAACCTTCTTAGCCTCCGAGGTTGACCGTTTTTAATTGGCATTGTGGCGAACAGCCTGGAACTAATGTGTGTTGGGTTTTGTTTGAAAAGAAGAAGGAGAGAAAAAAAAAAAAGAAGTTCTTTGACATTTCTCTAAGAGGGGGGGACCCCCGTGGATTGAAAAAGACTGCTGTTGATCACAGAGGTTAGTGGGCAGCATACAAATGTAAAGTTCAATGAGGAGAGCAAACTGTGCAGCAGTTCCCAGAAACACATGTACACACACACACACACACACGCGCGCACAAATAAAAGTGTGGCGGCCAAACTTGCGGTCCGATATAAAAGACCGGCAGGGGGGCTCGCACACAGGTTTTTAAGTAAAAGCTGTAGCTGTTGTCTTACACCAAATTGACCTTTTTCCTCTTGTGCACTCATGTTGCTTTCTGAGGACGGGTAATTTGGTTTATTTCCAGACGCCTTGACCCCGGGGCTCCTCAACCGTGACCCATTAGCCGCGGCGCCCCCTCCCCACCCCGTCGCTAGAATGTGGAAATTTGCTTCAGAAAGCTTGAAAACTAAACCACACAGCGGAAGAACCACTGATGGGAAAGCTGGGCTTGTTAGCGGAGTGCCGCCCGAAAATGGCGCCAACGAATGCGGCGTTCTGCATCTTTAGCGCGGGCCGAGGCGACAATGTGAGCGTGGGTTTGTATCGGGGGGGCGGCCGGCAGGCCTTGATGACGGGGCAGTGATGAGCTTAATTTGCTGCGTATTAAGAGGCCTACACTAACTAATCTTCCCTTTAGTAGTCTAAGCCTCTGCTCGCCCTGGGAGCAGGAGATAGAGATAATATATATATATATATATATATATATATATATATATATATATATATATAATTAGGTGTCATATTTTAAGACAATACCAAATGAATGTTAAAGTCGTACTCTAAAGCCATTCTTCACTGCACAGTACTGCGTTCTATTGAAATAACCCCTGATTTGATTTAAAATGACCCTGCTTCATTTTGCTTCTTCATCAGGCTGAAATATTAAAAACCTTTTTTGTTTTTCCTCATCAATTTGCATTTAAATCTCTAAATCTTTCATCCCTCTCCCCCCGATCCGGAGCGGGGGATGGGGGGGGGGGGGGGTTTCTACCCAAACGGGTGGAGGCCTGTGTGGCTTTACACACCCCCTGGGCCGTCGGCGCCTCGAGTTGTGTGGCCTAATGTGATCTTGTTATAATCGGGAGTGGATTTATGTCGGGTGTGAGGAGCTTATGAACCCCCCCCCCCCCCCCCCCCCCTCCCCGCCCCCGGCAGTCGGCGTGGAGCTACGCTGTGTTTTAATGCTTCGGGGAAAGTCAAAAAATGCTCGTATGGAGTTGAATTATTAATGGGAGTGGAGGGAGAGGGGCTGTAAAAGCCTTCATCTTCGCTTTTCAGCCCCTGGCGAGTTACGGGGGGGGAGGGGAGGGGTAAACCGGGGCAAGACGGCGCGTGATTGCCCGGGTAGAACGTGGATACCGCGTGGACGGGACAGCCGGTAGGCGGGGCCGCGCTGATGAAGAACAGCAGTTGGGTTCCCTTTGCGAAATTCCCATGCGATTTCATGGACGTTGTTGAGCTCAACATCCTCTTTGTGGTTTGCCGTAACGTGCCGTTTGTCATGTCGCCGCTCGCCGCTTTCATGGTTGTCAGCGGCTCGTAAAGAGAGAAGTTCAATGAAATGCTACAAGGCCTCCAGACAAACTGAAGGACATGGATGAGCGAGTTTAACCTCCTCCGGAAATGTGATCAATGCTGGAGCTAAAATTGAGATGAGGCTGTTGTACTCAAGTTCAGAGAATGTGTGATGGTGTTCTTTGTGTTGTTGTTTTTTTGTTGACGACAAAAACAATGAAAAGATCCGAATAGCGGCTGAACCGTCCCAGCGCTCCGTGTCATAAAGCTCCATTGTTAAAAAGTATGGTACAAAAGAGACGTCAGTGAGCTGCGTTGTTGCACTGGATGAAATGCTTCAACCACACGCACTGTGAACCGGGTTCTACTCTTCAGGGAACTCAACGTGTTCTTCTGCAGAAGGCGTCCGCCATGTTTTGGCCCCCGTTGATAAAACGTTGCACAGCAGCAACTTCTTTTTAAAGACTTCTGCAGCAGCAGTCGTTTGGTTGGGTTTGTTGCGTTTTGAACTGCGCACAATGAACACCGCCGTTGTTCTGCGCTCGCTCTTCCCCTGAAGCAGATACACGCCGATTATGTATTTGTCACATTCAACAGCTGTGGGATTCTTAAAATGAGAACATTATTCAAAATGGGAAAGTCTAGGTTACAGAACAATTAAATCAAGATGAATGGTACGAACTTGCCTTTTCTTTGCCGCCTGCTGCCTAGAGGAAATTAAAATACACAATGACACCGATCCGTTTTACATACAAATCAGACGAAATGCATCATTCATTTGGACCTGCTGTTGTTTCTCAGTTTTAGTCAAACAAGTCGCTGACTTTTTTGGGCAGGTACAGTTTATCTAAAACGCTTTTCTGACACAGTGAATAATTGTTTGACACTTCAATGCGTTTACTTTACTTTTTGATTTTAAATGATCAATTGTCAAAATGTCAATTTGATATTTGGCCCTTTTCAATATTCTAATAGTTGGAACGTCATCTAAAAAAAAAGATCAGCTCTTAATGCAGACGTCCATTTAGCGTGGCGTTTCCTTTGGGGTCAGGGGGTCGGCGGCGCTCGGCCTGTTACGTAAGGCCTTGGCGGGGACGCTGAGAGCTGCGTGGCCCCCGCGCTGTCCCGCTGCCAACAAACACAGGAGGTTTCATCAGAGGGCCCTCTGGACTCTGGATGCGGCTCGATGCTGCTCCGTAGTTTGGCCCCATTGGTTTCTCTCTCTCTCTCTCTCTCTCTCTCTCTCTCTCCTAAACCCTTTTGCTTCTTTCCTCGCCCGCTTCTCTTTGGCCGACCCGCTGACTCTCATGCTTTAGTCCTTAGTTTTTATATCCGCTTCCCTCCCCCACGAGGCTGCGGTCAACACGGAGCTGTGAAGAGACAATGACTTCCTCCATTTGGTTTTTTGTTTGTTTTTTGTTTGTCTCAGGAATCCGGAACATTAGTTGCGTGGCGCTTGGTACACAAGATTGGACAGTTAGACAATCAGATTTAAATCTCCAGTGTAAAATAGAAGGTTACAAAGCAGAGGAATATAGAATACAAAAAGTTATTAGAACATAAAGTGCACAGGTGAACGGATAACGTCAGTCTACACAACTGTGTTTGTGTGTGTGGGAAAGTGCATGTGGAGGAAGAGTGAGTCTGTCGACGAGCCCGGCCGCTCAAAAACATCTTTGTAGTGGCTTTATTTTTCAGAGAAAACGACTCCTGTAATGAGTGAATGTAATAATAACAGAATGCAGAAAGCTGCGGAAATCAGATTATGCGATGATCAGTTTACGAGAGCAGGAAAAAGCTCAACCCCGCTCTGGAATGAGTCACACACTAACCTGTTTAGTTTTAGTGTTTAGATTCCGTGTCTATGGGTTCAATTGAGCTTTTCAACAACCTCACGCGCACACGCACGGTGTTACGGTGGCCTTGCACAGGCGCGTTTCTTCATCGCGCCTGTCGATGAAACCGCCACGTAAGCAGAGCATTGTCAGCGCAGACCGGTATGGTTGCAACCATGCCGGTTGGGTAACAGAATTTGCAAAGCTTGTAAACACGAGGGAAGCAACAAAAAAACCCATCCAGATCCTGTCAGTCACTTGGCAAGTGCAACACATTGGTCGACTAAGACTAAGTCTGATCAAGTCACCGCTTGAAGCCACAACCGCCGGCTGAATCAGCTTCACAGAAATAAGGCGGCCCGTGTTTACATTTATTTAGGCAGTGGGCGAAAAAAAAAAAAAAAAAAAGCCACACGGATGCGCTGTGGGGCGTTTCCACTCGGTATTCAGCCGCGCGCTCGGAACATTTCTCCCACGCAAATAAAAAGTGAGACGCACAGGAGGCCGCGGCGGCGCGAGACGGTGAAAAAAAGAAAAGGAAAGAAAGAAAAGCACTTGAGGCGTTCTTTCACGCACCCGTTTTTAAGGCTTCAGTTTCAGGTCCTGGTTTCACCTTCATTCTGAATGCAGCGAGCGCGGCGTCTGCTTGTCGTAACGTGGCATCACTGTGTGTGTGTGAGTGTCCCCCCCCCCTGGGCGAGGACACCGCTGTAAACTACTGGATGCAGAAATGTGACCCGGCACTAATGCATGCAGAGCGAGATGACCAAGAGGCCAGTGACTATTCCTCAGAGAGAGGAGCTTTGTGCTTTAGACGCCCAAAATGCATCCATTACCCCCCGACCACCCCAGGCCCTTTCTTAATGCCCCGACTTGCTCCTTTTTATGCTCCTCCGGGGCGTCTGAATATATGTGTATGTCTGTGTGTATATATTCATACACACACAACACAAAGGGCCTCTTCTGGACCTCACAGCTGTGCACGAGGCTCCGGCTGGACTCGCTGTCCTAGTTTGGCTGCGTATTGACACAAACAGGCATAAATACAGTCGCCGGGGGGGGGGCGGGGACATCGGAGGGCGAGCGATATGCGGTAGGGTACCACGCGGGCCGAGTGAAAGAGACGTCTGTCCGTCCGTCCTGCCGGTCACACTTTGTGTCGGCCCTTCTTGTGATGTTGCCCCCCCCCCCCCCCCCCCCCACGGATTCCACGAAGCGAGGCTAAAAGTAGCGCTCGCTCGCTAGCGGCGCGTGTGTGAGGTTTTGGTCCGCGCCTGTAAGATTCGAAGCATTGCTTATTTGCTTATTTAGCCATCTGCAGTTACTTCCAGGGAGATGTTGGTGGAAGTAGAGGTACTTCTTTTTTTTGGGGGGGGGTCTTAACTTGTTCTGAAATGGATTCATGCCGGCGCACCGCCAAACACTTTGGGTTATTTTTAGAAGGCAGATATTTTTCCACTGTTCTGTAATTTCATCGTCAGAGATTCCTTATCGTGGGTTCGTGCTTGTAAGAAGTCGTGCAAGCTGCAATTTTCCCGTTCGGAGGTAATTACTAGATGTTCTTTGCGTGGGGCGCGGCGCGGCCAGCGGGACACGGGGTGCTCGTCTTCTGCGTTCTACTGCAGTGGTGTGAGGTCAATGTGCACCACCGGCAGGTGGGACAACAGGAACAGTCCCCGCTGTCGCGTGCACCTTGCGGTTAATGTCTCACTCCGCCCCCAATGTCGGGAGGGTGGTGTTTCCTTTGTGTGGCGAGGCAGCGCGGCGTCCCCCCCCCTCGTCTGCACGTCCAACGTCCGCGGCCTTCCAGCCTAACTAACATTAGCTAACTAGAGGACGGCAGGTCAGCAGCTCCAGCTGTTTGGCCTGGGGGGGGAGGTGGGGGTTGGTGGCTTTTTTAAGGCTGCCTGGAATAGTTTTATAGATTTACGCTTAAGCAGAATAACTGTACAAAAGCTTCTGTCTGAGTCCGCCTGCTAACGCCGAGGGTTCAAAAACAAAGGCACGGTGTGGATACAGCGCTTGGGAGGGAAAAGGGGGGGGGGGGGGGCTTGCCAAAATATGTGTGCTGCCTCAAAGGCTGGATTGCTTTCAAGCATTCAAATGGAGGGAGGGGGGGGAGGGAGGGAGGGAACGGAGAGGCCAAGGGTATAAAAGGAGCAACAGATGAACAAGGCAGAGAGACACGTTGTGAAACTAAACACACGAGTCCACAGCGGCAAAATCAGAACCAAGTACAAATAGGCCTGGGGCGAGGGGGGGGCATAAAGGCGGCTGTTTGTTGTTTGTTGTCATTTCCTTGAAATTAGATTGCTGGCAGATGAGAAGAGGCAGCATTCTAATAACAAGCCGGAGCCCATTGATTCCTGCGAGTGTCTTTGCTTTGGTTCCTGGTTTTCTCCGCTCCTTTTTAATTTCCAATGATTATTTTTACCCTCGAAACCCGTCAGTCCGAATCGAGTTGTTTTGCATCCCTCATCGAGAGAAGCTATTGAAGGGGGATGCAAAATGGCCACAGGTGGGAGCTGTACAGCTGCACGAGGAATGGAAAGGTTACTGATCAGGGCTTCTAACGGAGTACAGGTTTAGACTACTAGAAACAGTTTTTTCTATTGCAGTAGTAACCCGGTACCTATTCTTAAATTGAAGGGCTGTTTACACTTTGAACCATAAATCAGGAGACGGCCCTTTACCGCCTTACTTCGGCCCAGTGAGCCGTTTAAATGCAAACGTGTTGTTGAACACGCCCCGAATACCAGATTATGTTGTTGTGAGAAACAGGTGTGAGGTAAAAATAAAGAATGTTTCTATTAGACTATAAATAACATGCATGAAAAGATATCAAATCTCTGAAAATATTTTTATTTTGAATATTTATTTTTTACTGAAAAATCTGTCAAAATCCTTCCTCCCCAGAAACGTTTTTTTTCCCATGAATTTGGACTCTGCTTTTACATTTATCGCGTGTGACAAAGTGTCATTTAAGTTCAAGCTCTCGGCCAACTAGACTGCAGACGCACCATTAATCATTAAGTCTCTGTACTTTCGCTCCGACGCGGGACTGTGTGCTGCACGTTTCACCTTAACCCTGCTCACGTGTCCGTCCGTCTCTCTCCAGAGTACCAGAGGTTCGACGGGGGGGGGGGCACAGTCCATTGTGGTTGTTAACATGTCACCGGGTTCCTTTGGTGTGCGGCCGAAGGCTCGTAAGCGGTGGGAGTGAGTGAAAGCGGGCAGAGTGCGCCTCGCCTTCGCGGCGCATTTCTATTTGGTTGAATTGACAGGAGTGCTGCAGATGTTGTTGCCAGATGTTGATCAATCTGTGACTTCAGCTTTGCAACACACCTTTTTAATGTCGCCAGCAGATGAAGAGCAAACACACACACACACACATATATTTGCTATGGAGAACGGTAAAAGCCTCCCACTGTGCTCCAAATGTGTTTCTGCAGTTATGCAGCAACGATGCCAAAGCACAGTGCGTCACTGCGTCCATTCAACTCTTCATAGGTGTGCTGTAAAGGAATGTTTCTTTTTTTATATGGTACAATACTAATACTATAATAATACACATGGGACACGCATTCAGACGTGAACCGGGGAAAACATTTTTGGGGGGGGGCTCATGCACCCAGTGAGAAAGCTGTATTGGAGTGAACAGGGGCCGTAATGGAGTCTGCCGTCTGGTTCATACGGACGCAACGTGTTTGAGATACACACCATGTTTCTGGCTCCTGTGAAGAAAAAAAAAAAATGTGTTTGTTGACAAAGAAACCTCAAGAGGGTATTTTTTGCTGGCCTGGAATGAGTCCCTTTTCCTCCGGTATGTAGCTTTGGTTTTGGGCCCTTTTATATCCATCTGAGAAGAAGACTGCAGCTAACCAACGCCTGCTGAGAACAAAGGGACCTCTGACCTCTGATTTTCCTCCTCCTCCTGCTTTTTGTGTGGCGCGTTGATGCAGCGGTCGATCTGCATGGCGTCCGAATCGCTCCGCTCCCGATGGGGGTTTTTATTGCGTTGGTTTGACGGAGTCGCTATTTCTCACGTGGCATTTTCTCTTTGCTCTGAACTCCGGCCTTTTTTTTCTCACAGAAGTGGCTTTGGAAGATGAATATATATATTTTTTGTCGTGCCATTTGAAATTAAAGCAAAAACCGCCCAGTGATGCTGGAGCGTTATGGGCTGTTAGTCAGAACAATCGCACAGTCCATTAATAATAGTAATCGAGCATCAGAGCAGCCGCGTGAAGACTAGACGGAGCTCAAAGAAACACGCATGCATCTCGACCCTCGACGTTGTGTGAAACAATTTATAGAGGCTCGCAACAAAATAAGAATCCCACTCGGCTAACAGCTTATTCACCACTGAAGCTGCTGTATGTCTCCAACACCGCGTGTGATCCAGCACTCTCCTCCCCGGCACAACAAGTACACACTCATGTTCTGTTTCTCCTTCAACAACCTAAAACACACCCAATATAACTTCCCTTTACTTTAGCAGTTTAATTGCATGCATGCCTTGCTTAAGTATAATATTTATTTGGAAATTGGCGTTGTATTTTTTTGCTCTATAATGAGATAATGAGATGAGACAGTATAAAAGGACTCGATATAGTTTACGGACAAATGTCTTTTTATGGGACTCAGAGGCGCAGGAAAACAACAGCGTTCTCGGTATTGAAGGAACATTCCATTCAGTTAAAACGTGTGGCTCATTGCTCAACAACATGCATCAGGCTTTGGACACACACACACACACACACACACACACACACACACACACACACACTGCTTGTTAGTGGAATACATTCATTTTTGTTTTGATCTTTTCAAGGAACTTGTTGATAAGACAAATATGGAACATCTCCAGCGTTCTCCTTTTAGAAGTCAGCTTGGGACGTTTTGATGTCCCCCCCCCCGCCATCGTCTCTCTTCTGCTGTTTCCTTTCAACTCTTGCAGAAGCTGATCAAAGTTTTTAAAACGTGCTACAGCTGGAACAGCTGGATGTCCTCGGGTTGTTTTCTGTTACATGCGAATCAGAGGTCACGTGTGGAACTCTCCACGTGGCTCCGTCTGCCGCGGCGACATTGAGGCGTTGACCAAAGACGTGGCCTTCGTTGGGTGCAGGTAATGACGAGATGCACAGTTCGCCTGCCTCATAACCCATCGCTTTACGCTCACTTTGATACTTTGATAGCAGGACGGTTTACGCACTTTCCAGTTCATGTAGAGGATTCCTTTTGTAGGAAGGAATTGGAGGAAGTTGGCTTCAAACGTCTGCTCAGGCGAACAAAAGGGGACAAAAGAGGGAAATTTGCATGCAGGTTAATTTGATTTCATTCGCATGGGTGATGCAGCTGCTCCAAATCTATGCCAAATGACTCAATTCCTTGGATAACCGGCAGATGTTGCTCCCCTTTTCTGTTTTAAAATAATAGCGCTACTGTCTTTACCGACCTATTTGGTGTTGAGCTCGTCCAAATGTAGCAGAAAGTCAAGTGAAGTTCCCAGCTTTTCTTTTTCGACCAGCTTCTTTTTGTTAACCGCGTTTTGTAATTGTAAAATAGAAACGATAAATACGCAAACCCATTCGTCATAAGCTTTAATGATCCTTTTCATGGGAGAACAGCGGTGTGTTGTGCAGAGCCGAGCCGGTTTCCCGTCCAGCTGCCGGTGAAAAGCTGTGCGCGCCGCTCGGGCTGGAAAAGAAACCTCCGCTCGGGGGTCGTGTGGGCCCAGCTGTTGTTGGATGGAGATGAGCCCAGTGTGCACCGGATAAAAAACAAACTGGATCCAGACTCCGGTCGCAGCACCACGTGGCGTCCGCGCGTTCACGGTGCTTGTGTGTGTGTTTGAGCGCCCGTGTCCAGGCCGGCGTGTTTGCCGTGCGCCCGCCGATGGACGCGCTCTTTGCAAAGCGTGTGACCATCGGAGCCCCGCTGGGGAGAACGACACCGTACGTCTGCGTGCCCGGCTCCATTTAGAAGCTCTTGTTCACTCGCTCTCTGCAAAATGTCTTCCACATGAGTTTCTTATTTCTTCTGCCTTTTTTAATTTTTTCTTTCTCGCAGCAAATGCTGCAGAAATCAGCTTGCAGCGCGTCTGCCCAGAAACCTCTTGTTCACCCGATACCTGAACAGGGTACAGCCGGCCTGCTCCCATCATGCATTTGTCCTTTCCCCTCCTTCTCTCCCAGCGTCTCCTTGCATGCCAGTCTCGGAAAACCGAGCGTTTAATGTGAAGGAAAACCCCGACCCGGATCCTACTGGTTTATTCTGAATATTAAATCCTGAGTGTATGGCTCATTTCTTATGCCAAATATCACCTTTTACTGAGGGACCTGGGGAGACTGTACGGAGGACTGACAGGTTTTTACGGTGTGTTGTCTTCTATGAATAGACTTTAGGAGGTGCACGGACAGGCTTTCACCGCCAACAGTTTTACTGCCCGTAGCGACTTGTAAACGGAATAATTACAGCTCGGCTGATTTGGACGAGAGTGACGCTTATAGTTCATGTAAAGTCTTTACGGCATGTGGCGGGACTGAAGGAGAAGGCCGAGGTCAACAGTTTAGGCCTGAAGGTCAGTTCTTGAAATGTGTGTTCTTGTTGTTGCAAATCACCGAGCAGGGAGTCTCTTCGAGGTCAACGGCCGCACACGAACAGACACACTATTGCGCTGAACAGCAAGATAACCTTTCGCTTTTATTGTCATAACAGTGCCGTCTTTTTGCCAGAATACATTGTATCATCAGCGTGTGATGTGTGTTCTGCTTTCAGGCGTTGTTTGCATACCGTTGGGAATAATAGATAATGCCTCGCTTAAGGCTTTTTTTTTTTTTTTAAGCTGTTGAGACGTGTCTTTGTGTGGAATTCTGTAATACAGGAACCGGCCATGTGAGCATGCGTTTCCCGTGCAATACCGGTCCGCTGCAGGCGGACGATCTGGCTGCTCGTGGTGAAAGCAGTTCACACACTAACACGCTTCGGATACCGTTCCAATGCAGAGAGGTCGCAGGGGGAGGGGGGTGCAGATTGTGGTGCCAGGCAGTTGGATACCAGCTGCGCGAGGTGGAGTTGGCACAACATGCAAGGTCGGCGTTGACAACGCTGCAGGGGTAAAACGGTTCATTTTCCTTTTAAGGTTACATTTAAAATACAGGGTGCTTGGAATCACTTTTAATGCGGCAATTACTTTCGGCATATTTGCACATCTTTTGGTACAAAGTCCATTTTCCGTGCAGCGACCGCTACTTCCTGCTGCTCTCACACCTCCTCACCGCCTGTATAAATACATCTAAATAAATGCGCTTCAGTGAGCAAAGTACAGTCATCCGCGGTGCTGACGACTTCTTTTTAATATACAAACCACTAAATGCTTTAGAAAAATGGGATTTGGCTGGAATAGGCTGTTATTACTGTAGTAGATGAGGTGTTCAGGTTCCTTTTACTGCAGTAGATGAGGTGTTCAGGTTCCTCTTACTGCAGTAGATGAGGTGTTCAGGTTCCTCTTACTGCAGTAGATGATGTGTTCAGGTTTTTCCTGCTGCAGTAGATGATGTGTTCAGGTTCCTCTTACTGCAGTAGATGATGTGTTCAGGTTCCTCTTACTGCAGTAGATGATGTGTTCAGGCAGTTCTTACTGCAGTAGATGAGGTCTTCAGGTGTTTCTTACTGCAGTAGATGATGTGTTCAGGTGTTTCTTACTGCAGTAGATGATGTGTTCAGGTGTTTCTTACTGCAGTAGATGATGTGTTCAGGTGTTTCTTACTGCAGTAGATGATGTGTTCAGGCGTTTCTTACTGCAGTAGATGAGGTCTTCAGGTGTTTCATACTGCAGTAGATGAGGTCTTCAGGTGTTTCTTACTGCAGTAGATGATGTGTTCAGGTGTTTCTTACTGCAGTAGATGATGTGTTCAGGCGTTTCTTACTGCAGTAGATGAGGTCTTCAGGTGTTTCTTACTGCAGTAGATGATGTGTTCAGGTGTTTCTTACTGCAGTAGATGATGTGTTCAGGCGTTTCTTACTGCAGTAGATGAGGTCTTCAGGTGTTTCTTACTGCAGTAGATGATGTGTTCAGGTGTTTCTTACTGCAGTAGATGATGTGTTCAGGCGTTTCTTACTGCAGTAGATGATGTGTTCAGGCGTTTCTTACTGCAGTAGATGATGTGTTCAGGCGTTTCTTACTGCAGTAGATGATGTGTTCAGGCGTTTCTTACTGCAGTAGATGATGTGTTCAGGCGTTTCTTACTGCAGTAGATGATGTGTTCAGGTGTTTCTTACTGCAGTAGATGATGTGTTCAGGTGTTTCTTACTGCAGTAGATGTAACATGTTGCCCCCCCCCCCCCCCCCCCCCCCCCCCCCCGCGCTGTCTAAAATCCTTCAGCCTGCTTACTGATGCACATCTAATGACAGCAGTTAAGACAAGAGAACTGCTGGGTTCAAATTGTCAGAATGAAATCTTCCTCCGTCCTCCGCCAAGCCAGACAGTATTCCCCCCCCTCTCCTCCCCTCCTTCAGTTTCTCTGCATCTTTTTCCTCCCTTTTCCTTTTTTTCCCATTGGGAACAGCTTACTGCAGTATCCTTAAAGTCCCTGCATGTGTCCTGGGTTGTCCTCTCTTACGCGCACCGCGGCGATGTGGAGCTCTGTCGGCTCAGGGTAGGTGCACACTTCTGATGTGGGGAGCGGGAGGAGGGGGGGGGCGCAGGCAGAGGCTATGATGCCGCTTTATGCTCTCCTTTCAGTGGTTACCCTCGGCATACACTGCTGTCATCAAATTGAAAAGGGCTCCTTTTCCCCCCCCATTTTTTCGTTTGGAGCCTGGAACAGTGTGCATGAGGCTGGAAAAAAACAAAACAAAAGAGGCAAGAATTAAAAAAATCTGTATCGCCGCAAAAGCAGTGTGCAAGCTGGCCCATTGTCCTAATGTGACCCACTCCGGCTCATGCACGCGAAAGCAGAGACTGTCAGGCTGGAAGGGAGGCGCGTGTGTGTGTGTGTGTGTGTGTGTGTGTGTGTGTGTGTGTGTGTGTGTGTGTGTGTGTGTGTGTGTGTGTGTGTGTGTGTGTGTGTGTGTGTGTGTGTGTGTGTGTGTGGATGTTTTGTGAAACGTTTGTATAAACATGCATGACAATTTTTATGTATATGTTTTTGCAAAAAAAAAAACGTTGCACATTATTCTCTATATGTTTACAGCGTAAACCTCTGCCTGACACACACAACCTCTCTCTCTCACACACACACACACACACACAATTTGCTGTGGTAGAGGAATTGTCCCTCATATTCATCCTCATCACCTTGTTCTTTTTGGCAGTTGCGCAATGCAAGTTAATCCTATATTGATAATTAAAAATGTCCCCTGATGGAAGCTGCTCAATAGTTCTTTCTATGCGAGGCCGTCGTGGGCCTGCTTTCATCTTTAATGGAGTTCAATTCATCAACATATTAATCCCAAGGCCACGATAAACAAAGCTCACTAAACAGACAAATGCAATTCAATCTGCTCCGGCACACGAACGCATTTCCTTATAACTCACATTTTATTAGCCCACACATTTAATGTTCTACTTTCCCTCTCGGACATTCTTCTTCATTTTTTAGTTTCTCTTTCTTCATAAAAGCTTTATCCCCGAACAGTCCCAGTGTGAAGGAGAGTGCTAATCGATGAATGATTTAGTCTTTTAAATGTTCTTATTTATTCAACCAACTAAATCTGGAGAGAAAATTATGTGAATTCTTCCTGATACATGATCAAAATGACTCTTCAGTCTTTTGTCTTGTTTTTTATTATTAATGCTCCCAAAAGACATTTCCTTTTTTGTCTTTTTTTTTTAAATGTCCTCTCCCTTCCTGATGCCAAATATTGAAATAGTTTTCCTCTCCTGTGCATTTTCATCCTTTTCCTTTTCCTGTCTGATTTACAGATGAGTGCTTAAAGTTCTAATTACATTCATGTTCTTACTTTTTTTTCCACCGGCTGCACATTTTTTGGATCCAATCTCCTTCCTGCTGTTGCTGTAATGAATTCACCTGCTTGAAGCATAATGTTGACACCAACATAACACTTTCAAACCTCCCAAAACAAATAATATACTTGTCGCATTGGTCATCAAACATTATTGCACAAAATCTGTTTTTTGCCCTTATTTTGAAAAAGAAAATTCCTATAAAGCTTAATTTAAGGCTAAAAGGAAAAATGACATGCCTCGGTGGATACTCCCTTTACCCCTTTTTAAATCGAATTATTCATAATTACTGCCACTCATGATCATGGGTCTTTGCTTAGCCTACTTCCTGTTTTTGGTTTGCAGAGGAGGCCTGAGAGATGCAGCCACAGAACAAGGACCAGATCCAGGCCAAAGGGCCGTGCTTAGAGATAAGATGCACCTTTTTATCTGTTCCTATAACGCGGAGGGCAGATAAAGGTCAGATTAAAGATTAAAGTACCTTTTACTACCGATACTGAAAGCTCAATACTGGAAATATATAACGCTCAGGCTGATGTGTCTGATTACATCACTCTGTGATGCTGTTGTGTGAGCAGCGAACCCTTCATTCATATTTGGGAATCAAAACCATGAAAATGAACTACTGCATTCAAACATGCATGTCATCACGCAACAAACGAAAAAGCGAAACACTCGTTAGCGACGAGCGATGTAATCGGCCCTTGTAAATTGAGCTCATGGTGACACACGGCGCTCCTCAACATGACAGCTTAAGGCCGGTGCGTGCTTCTGCGTCTGCGTCGGCGCACTCGTTTCAATTCATGGTTCTAAAGTCTTGCGTGTGTTGCAGAGCGATTCACCGCCAGAACATCAGGCGGAGTGACGTGTATTTGTCTAAGACGACCTAGAGCAGGGGTCTCAAACTCGCGGCCCGCGGGCCAATTGCGGCCCTCGGGACGATATTTTGTGGCCCCCGCCTTCATATGAAAGTGTAATGTTTGTGCGGCCCGCGAGTTCTATATTGTAGCAACCTCGCTGTTAGCAGCCACTTACAACCTCCACCCCAGCGCCGACCGCTCCGTTCGCCGGTCGGACCGTCAGTGTCATCCCCCCCGTCGGCCATAATGGTCTGGCCCGCGCTCGGTCGAGGTGGGCTGCATCTGGCCCGTACCTGACTTGAGTTTGAGACCCCTGACCTAGAGAGTCACGTCTATTTATTTATTTATCATAGCCTTTATTGCCCCGTGCGTCGCCACTGCTGCTTTTCATCGCAGACACATTTGTCCCGTATTTTCCTCCACAACTTTGCGCACCTCTCGACCGGCAAACCGGCGTTTGCGGCGATCTCCCTCCGTGAATCCAACCGGCTTCTACAACCCACCGATGACGGCTCGTATAAGCGCTCATATTTACGCATTTCTTCCGACAAAAGTAAGTAAAGCAAGGGAGACGCAATGGGGTCTCGCGTCTGCGTCGCTCTGAAAATGCAGAAGCATAAACTGTGTAGAATTTACATCTGAGGAAAAGAAAGCCAATTGCATTACTGACTCTGTGTTCTCTGTAATGTAGTAAAAAAGAAAAAAGAAAATACTCAACGGAATACAGACCGCAAAACCATTGAAAGCATTAATTTCTCCCCCCCCCCTGTGCGGTTCAGTGTCTCCTCCCACAGCCTTTCATGGCGGTTCTCTTAAGTGCTCCATCTTTCTTTCTGCACCGAAACACTTGGGCGCTGGCCTGAGATCTTTATGAGCTCCATGTCCTCCCCCCCCCCCCCCCCCGTCCTCCTTCACAGCCATGGACCCTTTTTGATCTTTTCCCTGCATTGTGAATCATCAAAGACGAGCACATTACATTGTTAAAAAGGAAGAACCCCAAAGTACGCAGTGGACTCAAGAATTCCACCGGCAGTGGATTAGAGGGAGCTCCGGGTTGAAGCTCGAGGCCAGGTAACATGATATTTCCTCCCGTGATTTACAGTGACCACAGTCAACCACAAGGTCGACTGCTGCCAAATTACCAACCTAATTACAGACAATATGTTTTATTGTTGTAATCACAGCCCAACTCACCCCGCTTCACTTTCCTTTCATCATTCAGTCACTTCTGCCTCAACATTTCCCCCCGTTTGCTGTTTAAAAAACATGCAAACACAAGCGTGTCTCGTTTATGCTTCTATCTGATGGCGGCAGCCGCAGTTATGTAGGCCATTTGAGTATTTGTTTACCTGCAGCGCTTTCAGAAAACCCACAGAGGAACGTCAACAACAACAACACCACGCAGGTCTGAACCGCCGGAGCGCGGCGGCGTGCACTGCAGAGCAGATGATCCGGGCGATTGTGCCCAGACCGAGCCGCCGTTCGCTGATACGAATTTTTCCGACCACGTTCTTGCACGTCGCACTTTCCAGAGCACAAGATCCGAGGCGAGTTTACAGACGCGTCTGCGAGCTCCGCCCGCCCGTCCCTGATTCTTTTGGAGTTAGTCGTGGAAGCCTCGGTATTGTCGCACTTCACCCCGACCCCCCCCCCCCCACACACACACACACACACACCCTGGAGGAGAACCCGTAGGGTCTTTGACCTCTCCGGGCCCGAAAGCCATTTTCGCTCACTCTCCCTCGGCCTGAACCTTTCGTGCTCTCGGCTCACTGCACTGGAAAGGATGGAGACTAACAGCCAAGGTGGATGCTGGGAACGTGCGTCACAATTTCAAATATAACTCAAATCGCCATGGAAACTGAGTGAGACGGGATCAGAGGGTGTTGTTGTTTTTTTGTTTTTGTTTTTTTCTCTTTGTCTCCCTTCACCAAAATACATCCACACACATTTCCGGATAACCGCATCGCAATCTGAATGTTTTAGTACTGCATCATTGATTTAGGGGGGTTGACGAGTGAAGTTGTCTCCTGTCATTCGCTCTGTGGGCTTAGCGACTCCATTGACGATGATGTCATTGTGAGATTGGGAAGGGCTTTTAAACCAGTGTTACGCCACTGATCCAAATCCACCACCGAAGACGCCTTTCAAAGAGTCAAATCCGCCGCATCGGCGTTCATAAAACATGCACGAAAGTCAAATGCCGTCCATAATAGCAGCTGCTTGTATCGTTGTGTTGCATGTTTATATTGTGACATGGTGACTTTTGTGCGCTGATATGAACAGCTCTCTTTACTGTGCCGGAGGGAAAAGGATTCGTGCATTTCGTTGTTTGTTCTTTCGTAATTTTGGGTCAACTTCAGGAGGTCCGCTCTTCGCAGAATGAATTTGGAAGCGCATTCTGTTGCTTCTGTTAAGTGTTTCTCACACCCCAATATGATGCATTTAAAAACCACTGTCCACAGCGTGGAAGTGTGTGTGTGCGTCTGCATCGGATTCTGAAAGGGGGCCTTGTGGAGTTTTAAGTGCAGCACTAATCACAGACATGGTTGCATTTTGTTCGACAAGTTTGCGGTCTTGGCTTATTGCATCATATACGTGTTGATGAGTGGGAGTGTGTGGTAGGATTGTGTAGCATATTTTTTCTAAAGCCCTGTATGTGTGTGTGTGTGTGTGTGTGTGTGTGCACACCAGATCCAGATCCACTCTGCAACTTTTATCTACATGTATTTTGTATTTTAATATATTACATGTGATGTGTCTGAAGCAGAACCAGGGCCGCAGAAACAAATAATAAAGGAGGTGGCTCTTTAACGAGCACTAGAAACTAGTTTTTCTACGATTTTTAAGAAGTGTTGCTGGAGAGCCGGAGGAGGCTAAACTCGAGCTTTAACCCGCTGGGACTCTGCAAGCGAAATAATGCAAATCAGACCTGAGGAGAATGTGAAAATCAGCATTACGCACAAATGGGACTTAATTATGATGTGCTGTTATAGACGGCGTAATTAAAACAACAATCCAGACGATGGAGCGCCGTCGAGTCATCTGCGCGCACGTGTGTGTGTGTGTGTGTGTGTGTGTGTGTGTGCGCCCCCCCCCCCCCCCCCCCCCGAGTGCCCATTAAGTCTGATTACACGTGATTGCTCCCTGTCGGAGATGACCAGCCCACTAATGGCACAAACAAATGCTTTGCTTTCTCACTCTCGCAGGCGAATCCCCCCCCCCCCGTCCTTTTATTCTCCTTCTTCTTTCTTAACTCCAATGTTTTTTTGGCAAAACCCTCGTCTCCGATTCCAAGCCAAGCGTTTCTGCGTCTCTGCACATGTTGTTTTGGAGAAGTTGTTTTATCAATTGCACATTTCCTGCTGAGATGCCGTTCTTCTGACGCGCACACACACACACACACACACACACACACACACGGACAATACGGTTTGAACCTATTTGAGGGTCCGAGAGGGGAAAGAAAGTGCTCCCACTGGCATTCCTCCGCCCCTTCAGTATTTATGGTGGTAACCACACGTGTCCACTACCGGAGGTCACGTTAAAGCCACTGTGGGAGTTGCTGTGTTGAGGGTTGTGTTGCATGTAGGTCATCTTAGCCGGATGTAGTGATCCAACAACATCCTGTCGCTCGCACTCGCCCCACTGGACATAAAAAGCACGTGTGTTCTTTATCTATTGTCCCTCGACCAGCGAGAAGCTTTTAGATTGAGCGATTGTTTTCTAGCCTTCCAGAGGACAAACTGTTTTTCTGTAGCTTTGCTGCCATTTTCATCTCAACTGCTCATTAGCTTGACTCTGCTCTCTCTCTCTCTCTCTCTCTCTCTCTCTGTGTGCATGTGTGTGTGTGTGTGCGTGCGTGCGTGCGTGTGTGTGCGTGTGCGTGTAGGTGTTTCTCTCGGGGAGCTCAGCTGCTCCTCTGCGCTGCCTGGAGTCAGACATCACCACCTCCTCTGGTAAGACCTTTACGCTCAATTCCATAGACATCCTGCCAATACACCGTTTCTCCCCACCAGACCCCCCCCCCCCCCCCCCACACACACACCCTCCGCTGCGAACAACACACACACACACACACACACACGGGAAATCAGGGTGTAGCAGCGGCGAGTGGTGATGTAAATGTAATGAAGCTGAAATCCTGGTACTGATCCAGGCTAAATCATCGTGTGCAGACTGCGGATCTGTCTGCTCTGTTTCTCGTCTTCGGGGTTGACAGCAGCAGCCGGTGCACGTTGTCTCACAGGGCCGGCTTAATTCATCATTTTTATTTATTTGAAACACTTGAAGGACTTGGCCTCCATGTCATCTCGGATCTGACCTCTGGGTCCGTTCAGCGGCCGTGTGTTGCAGCTTTCTGGTGGGAAAATCTCGCGGCTTTCGTCATGAATCTGAATTGTGTCCATTTTCAGAGAAAACGAAGGGGGGAAGTCAAGGGGAAATTTAACTTCTACAATTCAAAGACGACTCCCTCGGCTGACGGAAGATTTAGGGGAGCTATTAAATGAGATTAATAGTCAGGAATTAAACTGAAGCATATGAGAGCGTGCTGCGCGAGCATCATTTCCAACGGTTGCTCCCGATGTCTGACCCAACACAGGCGGCTACTCCCCCACAGTTAGCATAATGGCTAACAATATCGTTAGTCATTATTGTAATGGCCGATGTCCTGGTGATTTAGCTGCAACGGCACTGTATACAGCTGAAATGCAGTGACTTAGTGTATGACACTGTTGCATAAGAATATTATCCAGAAGAGGAAATATCTATTATTGGACTGGCACATGCTGGCGTTCTGCTCTGCAAACTGCAATCAAACGGTTTGACCCCCACGTGGTGCCGCAGAACGTCACGTCGGCCGTAAAGAGTTTATTCCCCTACAGGCGTCCGTGCAGGCCAAACCATCGCTTCTTTTAAACAGCTGATTCAACCTCCCCTGTGATTGATTTTCATGTCAGCGGACCCACAAACGACAACGTGAAATTGTTTTTCGAGCGTGGAAGGATGACAGCGGCTGCACTCACAGGCACGGCCCCGCCGGGCTGGAGCTCTCGACAGAGGTCGGCCTTGTTTGCGGCGAGGAGGGACGTGCATGTGACGGCACCCAAAAGGCCTCAGTCTGCACACGTAAAAGAAGAAAATGTTCCCCCCCCGCCGGGTGTTTTTTTTTTAATGGCCGCCACGCCACCGATGCATTTATCGGGATGAAGTCGTCCCGCTCGGGCGTCCGGTGAGGGATCGGGCTCATGACTGTGCACGTGGCAGCGAGAACACCACCACCACCACCACCCCGCCCCCCCCCCCCCCCCCCCCCCTCTGTCTCGGCCCTGTTGTTGTTAATGTAATATTTTAAATGCGCCGCGGACTCCCCCGCTCCGCTGATTTGCCCATCAGCTCCAATTCTTTATTGAAAACACCATCTGCTGTCCTTTTCGTGATACCGGTTGCCGCGGCGACGCACCTGTATCACGTTGCACGGCGTGATACAGCTTCGTAAATTAAGTATCAGGTGGCTCCCGTTGGAACGTTTGGGCGGATCAAGATCGACTCTTGTCTGAACGCGACGCCCCCCAAATTAAAATGCATGTCGCTCGAAGCCGAGAGCCGGTTGTTTACTCCTCGTGGCGGTCGGGATCGTCACTGGAGACGGTTACGGCGGCTGATATTTAGACTCCGATGAGGCCCCCGATGAACAGCGTCATTCTGTGTGGTGAATCGTGTTCATGCAGGAGCCCTGCAGCACACAGGGGCCCCACATCTACTGTCTATTTTCTAATCTAATACCTTTTTTTGTAAGCTAGGGAGACATTAATTATTAAACATAACACTGTTCTCCAAATGTTGTCTATTTGGACACTGCACAGAACTTCACTGTTTCCATGTGTCGGCATCACATTTTTTATTTGGGTTCTGCTGTAACGTTGCCAGACACTTCTCGTAAAAATCTAAACACCTTTTTTAATTATTTTTTTTGGACCTACATTGCTGCGTGTTCTCGTTCTGCACCACACCGATGTGTGTTTTTGGTTGTCCGCATTCCTTGGACACAAACACGCGACCAACGGTCCAGATTGAGAAAAAAAAACGAAAGCCCACGTGACGGACGTTCACATCTCTGGCTTCATCGCGCAAGGCGCACTTCGTACACAGCGACGACCTCGACGTTTCCTCTGTTCTAGCGTCTGCAGAAATGTTCACCTACTAAAGAGTCCAAAGAAAATGTCTCGAGGCGGAATGTTTTCCTTGTGGTGGGAAACCCTGTTTACGCCCGGCGTCACCGCGTGCGCCTCCTCTTCAACCGCACTCGCCAAACACTTATGAGAAGAGGCCTCGCTGAGATTCTGCCGGTAGTTGTGTGTGCGTGAACACGGTGGGCGGCACCTTTTGATCCCGTCTTTTTGCGTTGGCCTCCTCTTTCTCGAGGGAATAATCCTCACCCTGCGTTGGGAAACGCTGTTGGACTTTGAAAGCGAATGTGTCTTTCGTTACCGTAATGTCAGACTCCAAGAACGTTGAGTTCTCTCCCGCACTTCCTGTGTCGCTCGGCTTCCCTTCGTCCCTTCCCTCGCCCTGCAGGGTTCATGGCGGAAAAAAGACTTTATGGGACGGCAGCTGACATTTAAACGAGAAACAGGCGGAAGCTGTTTAGCCAAGAGACGGCCGACGGTCTTAATCCACGATGACAAACCGTGCATTCAGCTGATCCGCTGCACGCTGTGATCCACCGGCGTGGCCAAAGGAACGTCGACGCCATGTTCATTTTGCATAGATATCACAACGTCAGCGTGCTTTACGTCTCGCTGCGATGCTGAGCGCGTCGCGAGTAGCATCAACCCTGCTCGCTGATTTCAGTTTGCACTCATTCCACACACATGGCGACGTTTTACTCGCCGCAGCGTCACGCGGCGCCTCTCGTCATTCAGGATGTGCTGGTTGTTGTGGAGGAGAAATTTAAAAAAAATGGGCAGAGAAGGAAGCGCTCGCCCACAGTGCCGCTTCCGTCTGCAACCAGAGGCACGAGACACACCCACAAGACGGTGCAGAACCCACCAGCGGACCGCCGTGTGTGTGTGTGTGTGTGTGTGTGTGTGTGTGTGTGTGTGTGTGTGTGTGTGTGTGTGTGTGTGTGTGTGTGTGTGTGCGCTTCTACCGTACAGCCGGAAGCTTTGCTGCTTTGTCGACCCCTTGAGTCTCTGAAGTGGAAGTTTTTTACATCGTCAGATGTCAAGCAGAGCCGCCGACGTCTCGACGCAGCACTATTTAAAATCACTCTCTTACTATTTGGGCTTTTACCTTTTCTTAATGGGTGTCGCCGCGGGCGACGGAGAAAACACAGACATCCTAACTCGTCATTTAGTCCATTTTACCCCAGAAAAAAAAAAAAACCTCAACGAAGTGTTGTCTGAGTCACATTTTATATGAGTTTACGTATCCATTTGTGCTCCTACACACACACACACAGCAGTGATGAATTAGTCGGGTTCTTTGCAGACACATGAAGCCGTTTAAAGCAACTGTGTTGATGTATAAAGGCGGCAGTATCTGGTTGTGAGGTTAAACTTGGGCCAACTTGAAAGCTGCTGCAGGTATCGCACGCACACACACACACACACACACACACACACACATCACTTCCATGGCTTCAGAGCAAACAGCCGGCTGCGGTATGAATTGCTCAGCACTTTCTCATTTCTTTTCCAGGTCTCCGCTTGTGTTCCGTTCAGGGAAAGTCGAGGGTAAAAACCAATATGTGCACATACAGCAAACGGACAAAATGTGATACACGATGTCTCGCCAGGAGCGGTGTTCCTGTGTCGTCAGCGTCGGGGAGGAAACCGGTCGGGCCACTTTTTAAACTGGACTGAATATGTTCATAGGTACTTGAAGGAGATTGTGACATTTTGTAGAGCTTCCTTTTGTCCACTTTATAAATGCACAAAATATTGTAATGTTTTTTGCCAAACTGGCATGGTTAGTAAAAATAAACATCAAATGGAGGAAGTGAGAAAGCGGAGAAGGCGAAAGCTGGATGCAAAGGGAAGCGGTGGGCTGCAGTGACCCTGCTCATTTCCACTGCAGCTAATTCACGCCCGCGGTGGAAGGCCATTATTGTCACTCTTGTTTATTCGGGACACTAATGTGCAGAAACGGCAATTAGAGAGCCACAAAAAGCACTCGGCTGCATGATTTGTCGCCCCCTTAGATTGCCATCTGTGGACCTCTAAACGGATGGATTTGTCCTAGAACGCCTCCCAGTGACCACATGTGAGGTGGGAGAAGGTGCCTCAGGCGCCGGACGCTCAGGAACTAAATGGCCCTTCTGTTCAGGTCATTGTGTCAGCCGCGTGGGGCGTGAAAGTCTCCTGGTTCAGCCCTCAAAACGAGAGGTGGGAAGGCGGCATTTCACAGCTTAAATGGCCGCTGTGTATCCAACGCAGCCAACGATTACACCGCGTGGAAACCAGATTACAATGCATTTTTAGATACGAGGGTCCTGACGGAAAACGTCCCCGCGTCCGTCTGCTCCGTCTCGCCATCTCAACGTCCTGCGGCGGCCTACGATCACTCGCTCCTGCGTCTACGCGCACCTCAGCCGAGGCGCCGTCTGCCTCTTTTTTTCTCCTCCCATCTATCTTAGTGTTTGTTCCAGCCAGAAAATCTTTGGGCATCTGTCCATCTGTCTGTCTGTGGCCTCATTGGCGCTTTAGAGACCCGTGGAATGGATGGAGCAGCTTTCGGGCCTCCCCCAGCTGTTGTTTAGGTATTAAATGCCCTCCAGGGCCAAAAGGAACGAAACTGCATCATGGTTTCTTGTGATGTTTTTCAGGCCAGCTGTTCTTCCAGTGCAGAGAAATTCATGAAAGCGGTCAGTTCCGTGCTTTTGAGTAACAACACGGCCGGTTGGATGGTCGATTTATCGCTTGGATTTCAGTGTAAAACCATTTTAAAATTGGAGGGAGCAGGTAATGTCCCCTCAGCTGGAGACTTATTATTAGGTCATTTCAAGAGGGCTTAAAAGGGTTTTTTTGGATCTCACAGAGCTTTGCTTTATGTCTTAGGATTCTTTTTTTCCGGGGACAAAAGCATGATGTTGTATGCGAGCAGCTCCAACAATGTGTGTTTGTGATGAACTACAGCAGATCATGTATGACTTCACGTCTGCTTTCTCCTTTTAAATCAGTTGCCTGATTAAAGATCAACACAAGGCGGAAAAAACATCTGCAATAAATGCCTCAGATAATCATTTAAGAAGAGTTTATGTGAAGTGTTTTTCCACGTTTGACCACTAGATGTCATCCATGACCCGTCCTAACATCTGGACACTGTAATACTGAAATATCTGCACAAATTTCACCCAGCTCTACACACACACAACATAGTAGTGCGTTGAAATGGCACAGCAGAGACGTACAAGTACTAAACACATCATTTCCATTCCAATTGTTGTCATATAAGTGATGAACTGTCTCTGCTCTGCGTTCAGACAGGTAGGTACCCAGATGCCTGAGGAGGCCCTGAGGATGACGTCTTGGCCCTGAACCCCACCAGTATGTCAGGTAAGATGTCTGACCCGATGACCCCGACACGCTACCGGCCTCGTCGCATACACCATTTATAATGAACTTTGACGTCGCTGAGAGTCGCAAAACCCAAACGTGACCTGTTAAACCAGGCTGGAAAGGACTCTTTGCTTGTGATAGACGGGATGTCCCCGCTGCTGTCCTCAGACAGACAGCATGTCTTACCTAACGCATTCACCCAGGATTTAGTCGGCCGCCGTGACCTCGCTGATCCGTCACGTATGTTATTGGCCTCAGCGCAGTTAACGGACACGGGGTCACGTGTGCGCCCAACGTGACGACACGAGTGATGTTTCTGATGCTTATTCTGCTCCAACCTGTTTGTTTTAGCGTCCGACTGTTGAGTCCTTTGGTTTGAGTGTCAATCTGCCGCTTGTTTCACTCAGCAAGTGGATTTTTCCTCTCTCATCTATTTTAGAGCCAGCAGAAAATTGCTCCCCCGGCTGGAAAGACGAGGCCATTCAAAATGGTAATATATGTCCTCCCTCTCAGCACTGACTTTCTGTCACTTTCTGTCAGTGCGGTCGAGCTTTGAAGAATTCAAAACTGTGTCCCAGTCAAACCCGACAAGCTGTTTCCATCATTTAACCTCTTTCAGAATTTGCTTTAATTGTTGGAGGCCTTGAGACTTATTTTGGTCATTTCTGGGTTTAAACTTTTACATTTTAGGTTTTTCTAGTAGAACATGTTTACTTCAATATAAAAGAAAAAAAAATACTGAATATAACTGTATTTTGTTCTGTTGTTGCGCATTTCAACAGAATTGTGTTGCTAGGCAAGAAAAACTATGACTGAAGTAAACAAGGACATTTATAATATTACATTAATATATTTTAAATATTTTAAAGTCTGGTGTGGAGTAGAAATCGTCACAGCTCGTTTAAAGGCACATTTTCTTCATCTAGAGTTTCCATCATTTCACATTCCTCATGAACGGCACTTCTTTTTGCTTTTTACAACATTAGACCTTTTAAGCTAAAACTCAACAATGATCTTTCTGGGCTAAAAAAAAAAAAAAATAGACGTTGACGTCACTTGACATTTTACTAACTAACTCTTTTGCGTTGCCACATAATCGCTTCACACATGCAGCGAAAACCTTCCCCTTCACCCTTTTCCTCTGCGCGTCTCTAAGCTGCTCTGCACTGATTGGACACTTGTGTGCGAGTGTCCTCGTGGGGTCTCTTCACAGGCGGTACCGTGTTCCTGGTCCCCTGTGGCACAAAAAGATTGCTTTTAAAATGTCCTCACTACAGTTCAAACTGCCTCAATTTAAATGTCACCACTTGTATTTGTTGAGTTCAGAGGACGGCTGGAACTATTTATGTGGCGCCATGTCTGGTGGCTGTACGAGGAAATTGTACCAATGTCATTTTTCTTGGCGTCCCTTTCCACGCTGTGTCCTCTACCACGTCTTGTCCTTCCAGAGAACAGAGTTGTGACTTTGAGGTAATTTAATGCATTCTCAGTTCATTCACAGATGAGCTGCTGAGGAATTGTGCACTTAAAAAACGGTTTAGTTTGAATCGTACCTTTCTGAGGTGACATATGAAGACAAATCCACCTCTTTCTGCATTTGAGAGCGAATTAACGTTGTTTTGTTGATTGTTGGACGGACAGATTCCCAGTTCAAACTGGGCAATCGGTAATCCTGAATTTTCGGGGCCGAGGCGGTCTGAATTGAACCCTACGCGTCTCAGGAGAAACCTTGAATCGGCGAGGTCGTCCCGTCTCAGCAGAGGTCCACAGACTTCTTAACGAGGTCAACGCGGGGGACAAAAGCCGCGCTGGTGAATTGTTCGGGACAAGAGAAGAACGGGTCCATAGTTGTTGTTTTTTACAGGCTGCAAACCTTTTAAGGACTACAATGACTGGATATATTTAACAAAACGTAGTACTTCAATTTACACCTGAATGGCAAAGGTCAAGAAAACGAGAGCTGCCGTTGCACTATAAATAAAGTCCGATTTGGACTCACTGAAGACCTTTGTTGTGCCTGTTGAACTACGAGCAGCATGCGTTTAAATCTTCTTCATTTGGCAGATTTATCGACAGATAATATCGACAAATTGTGTCAGTTGGGTTACAATCCCAATTTGCGTGAAATATTTAAATATACGATAAATGTATACTGATACACACCAGAAGATGAAAAGTAGAACAATTACAATGCGTCAAACGCACCTACCCGACATTGACCTTGTAAGTGATTCCCTCAGCTTACCCCAAACTTTGAGGGCAAAGGTTCCTCACCCAACGTGTCCTCTTCAGGTAACGCAGAGTAGCCGGGGACATCTGGCAACGCACATCATGTCAACCCGGGGTCATAAGAGATTCCCCACATCCAATAATTATACAGGACCTGCTTTGAACTCCCTGGGACTAAAGTCATCAATCGGGGAGGGTATATATCTGTGCAAAACCCGGCTGCAGGGCCAATGTGGTGAGGAGGTGCCATTCGGATAGAAACTATTAACAAAAAGATGCTTTTAAAGGTGAATCCTGTTCTTTTTAAAAAGACCGTAAACCGTTTTTTTTGGGATGAGCTGGAGACAAGAGCGTAGTATTTATACTCAACTTCACACAGGAAATGCGGAATATTCTTTTTGGACGTCTATTTCCAGACAAATGTTTATTTGATACAAGTGATTTCAAGAAATGGCCTTCAGGGTGAGTAGATAAATATTTAAGCTGGTTAAATGTAACGTAGATTGGGTTATTTTGAAAAGACTCAAACGTATTTGTTTGTTTCTATCTTCTAAAAGTGATGCATTTGTGGCTATTCTGAAAATACCAAATATGAATTCACCAGAGAGCTTTCAATCACACGATGTGTTTAATGTGCAGATGTCTCTGATAATAGTGTCTGTAAACCAAAGATTAAAGGTAGAAATTAATCGAGAAGATTGAAATTGAATGTATTTCATCATTCAAATATATATAACTTGTTCTACACCCGAGTTCACAAAGAAATCCTCTTTTCAATATAGATATATATATATATATATAAATATATATATATATATATATATATTTGTTAACTATTTAAGAAAAAATAGAGATGCACGGTTATGAATTGACATATATATCATAAAATGTTCTTTATCATGATTTCAAACAAAATGCAAAACATGAAAACCGTGTTTAAGGCCAAATGTGCCAAAGACTGGCAACTAAAACAATCTTGTTCAAACACCTTTTCATTAATTTATTTATTTAAACAATAACGATTTCAAATAAATTCTACATTTATTCAAGTATACGTGATTTAAAAAAAAGAAAGAAAAAAAAAAAGTCTGGTTTGTATAAGCGTGGGATCTGAGACGCGTGGACGTTAATACCGTCCGCTCAGACAACAGATTGTCGAAGCGCTGACAGGCGCTCTGTCTGATGTACGCTCGTGCCGAGAGTTGAAAAACCTCAAGCGGGATTAGTCGCCGGTGAGGACATCACCTCTTCAAAAAGTTAAACTGGCATCAAGGCAGATTTGCCTCACGGGGCCCCGTCTGTTAGCAGCTGCTGCGTGTTGATCACATCTACTTGTCACAAACTCCCACTTATCACATGAACGGGGGCATTAATCCCACCGGTAAGCCCTGCTATTCTCACAGGGTGAACGAAGCGAGCGCTCATTCGTTCCTCTTTCCCTGTTCATCCAGTTGGTTCAAAGGTGGCCGGTGCTGACTTTGTTTTGTTTATTTGTGGTATTTTATTCTCAGTTACTCTCAGTAGCTACTTTAGAGTCATTATTAGCACAAGTTTTAAAAGAAAAGTACTTTTATAAGTGAATCACTTATTTTATATTTTAATCCGGTGCGTTGTTGCATTTCCGTTTATTTTAAATGGTTCACATTTTCATTTTTAGGTACATCTTAAGCCGCATCCCCCAAAACTGTAGAATAGGTCACAATTCAGTTACTTTTAGACATTTCTTCTCATTTGAATTGAAATGAGCTTAGTCCTTACGTTATTTACTGATAAATCCTGTATTTAAGTGTGTTGCGGGGTCGTCGGGGTAGAGCGGGTGTGCTGGGAACCGCAAGGATGGTGGTTCGAGTCCCGGCTGCCCCATGTCTCAAGTCGAAGTGTCCCTGAGCAAGACGCCTAACCCCTAATTGCTCCCTGGGCAAAAATGTGAAGCCATGGGTTTAAAATGTAATGTAAATCGCTTTGGATAAAAGCGCCAGCTAAATGACCCGTAATGTAATGTAATGTAATGTTGTGTGCACACTGCGTTTTACTGCACTTGCTCTCCAATGGGGACCAGTTTGAGCGTTACAAAGGATGCAGATAAACAACAATATCGGACTAAAGGTCTTCTGTAGAATAATTAGGACTATTCATTCATACAGCGAGCATAAAAAGACATGAAAGATTTAATACACGGGTAATATGCACTGAAATTAATCCAAATAAACTTGAAACTTGAAACTTTAAAGGTTTTTTTATGTTACGAAATATGAAATTTTGACATGAAATTATAGCAAATCAAAGTTGCATTTAATGAACTGTAAAATCAAAGCACAGTTTTACAGTCAAAATGAGCTAATGTGCTAATTTATATACATGTTTTTTAAACTTGGGGAAAACACTTAGAATAAATTAAAAAACACAGATAACCCAACCACTAATCACTGTGGGTTTGTGGCGTGTATTATGAATCAGCCTGTTTATTAACAGTAATTTCCTATTGAAATATTTTAATAACTACAATAAACCATCGTATGCACACATTCAAGTAGAAATAAATTCTAATATTTAGGGATGTGTATGTAATAAATACATTTATATTTCATTGATTGAAATGCTGTCTTGGGCTAAAAGTTTTAAGGAAGGGGGGTGAAACACTCTTAATGTGAATACTTCACACACTGTATTATAACTAAGACGTATACCACTTTATATATTTGTAGTGAACAAAGTCTCCCGTTTATGTCAACTTGAAAGTCCACCAGAACCCTTCTTCTGCTTATACTTCTTTGTAATCCGGCACACTAATTATATTGATTGTGTCTCTTCTGAAAGACGTGATTTGTGAGCTCGCAGGCCGCCTGCGATTCGGACAGTTCAGATAAGTCCAGCCGGCGGGGATTTTAAAGCCCAAACCGCTCGCGCCTCTACTCAGACTTCGCCATGTGTTCCAGTCTTCTGCTTCTGGCCCGCCTCGATGAGCCGTTGCCCCGATCGATGTTCCGGGTTCTGCTTTTGGTCAAATCTCAGATTTGCATAATCTGCAAATCTTTGCAGAAGTGTGCGGGATCAACTTTAAAATATACTTAAAATGCATGAAATAATACTTTTAGATTGAGACTTATTAATTAAATATTGGATTTGTTGATGTATCCAGTAATATATAGTTATGTAGTATCTTCAAATTATATACGCTGAATGTCACAAGATACTAGACTTCACATTCCAACCATCCTTCAATCAATCAAATATCTATATATATATATAAATAATATATGGCTTCGTATCATGTTTTTATTTAGTTACAAATTGATACTGTAATTGCCATGAATAATAACTATGTTTAAAATATCAAAGTATTTTAACAATGAAAAGGGAAAGCATCCGTGTTTATAAATAAGATAATAATCACTATAAACGGGCTAGAAAAATTTGATTGGTCCAATAATATCTGGTTTCTAAAATATTATGCAAAATCTAAAGTTAACCGGAAAAACCCCTTCAGAAAGACAACATACGGAAACTTTGTTCCATTATGGAAGAAGGCCTTATGGATCCCAGCTGATAAATATCCTGCCAGAAGGCTGATCCTGTTTTTATTGAACAAGGAGTCTGAGTAAAGCCAGTCAATAAGTCTGAGCGTGGCCGCTGTCTCGGATAATAGGTGAATTGTTTCAGAACAGATTATGCAATGTAGTACGCAGCGTTCTGCTCCCGTGTCTTATATTACGGGGGGAAATTATTGATTTGTTTTTTTTATTATTATTGATTCTCTGAATCTTTTTTTCTGAGGTCTTACTAAAATAAATTAAGCTTTTATTTTGTAAAATTTCATCTTGAAAACTACAAAACCTGATACCTCAATGTATTTTTTAAATAGAAAACCAAAGATCAATTTTTTTATCGTGGTATTCAAATGAAAGCAAAAAAGATATTTACACAACACACAATTAATTACAGCGTAAACATCTTACAAAGAACATTACAAACAAAAATGTTTGAATGTTTTTTTTCCATGATTTGATTTCAAAAAAGTTTTTTAAGAAAATTACTTTTCACTGGAGTTATGATCATCTCTGTCTATGTAGGTGTTATTAGAATTGAAACGTTCCTGGAAACACAGTAAAGAGCTCTGTGTCACTTATCAGCACTCTGCCAGTTAGCGTTGCGTTAGCGGCTAAATAATTGCTCCTGTGTTAATGAACTTTAAATTCCCGCTTGTTAGAACATTCGCTAAGTCGCTGGCCGCAGTAATGATATCACGCACACGAACCCGCTTGGTCTGTGGATTCGGTCTGAAATACCCCGAAGGATGAGGAAGGAGTTGAACTCCCGGGTTAAAGGTCAACTAGTTGCACGAGGTGCCGTCACAGTGTCTCCGTTCTTACTGAGACGAGATCCCTCGTAAAAAAGACTTCAAGTAAAGTTGACTTTTATCTTGTTTCACAGTTGTGTTTTTTTTGTGCCCGTCCCTGTTATTGGACGCAGGTGCAACTTGCGAGGTCTTAATCTGCATCATGTCCGCTGTCTGTGGCTCTTTGAGGATTTGTGGAGTGTGAGATTAGAGCTCTACGTCGTCATAAATCTCTGCTCCTCCACTCGGCCGTGTGGCGGCGGGTGGGACAGTTGCTACGTGTAGTCTGTGGGTTTGGTGGCTAAAACGTTTGTGCATCCACCTCGCGTGAACCTCTAAGACGTTTTAGTTTTTTCAAATCGGATTGTCCCATTCGTGTGGTTCTTCTTTCTTTTCTTTTTTTTCTTTTATACTTTTCGAGAAACCTACCTATTTTTTCATTTTTTTATTTATTTTTTTATTTTTAGAGGATTCGTCCCTTTTTTCGTAAAACAAATCGCTCGTCTGCGTAACCTTCCATGGTGCTCTGCTGCGGCTCGCCACCATGAATTACTGCATACCGGACATGTACGAGACGGCCCCCTCGGGGATGGGCGGCTACACGGCGCCGGGCGCCGGGGAAGCCTGCATGTACTCGGGCGGGGGACCCGGGTACGGGCACCCGGAGCCCCAGCCCCTGCACCACCCTCCCTGCATGGAGCAGAGTGCGTGGCCCCTCGGGGGCCACTACTCCTGCTCGTACGCCGCCGCCGGCCCTCCTGCTTTTAAGAGCGAGTTTTGCAGCATGGAGATCCCTCTCAGTCACTTCCACCACCAGCCGGAGTATTTCCCCGAGATCAAACCCGACTTCTCGCACCTGCAGTGGATGCAGGACGCGCACAAGAAAGGTAACGCCGTCCACTGGCGGCTGTCCTCCGTTTTCCTCGGGTGAAGGTGCGTTTTTTTTTTTCGGTACGCTGGTTTGAATCGGCGAACGAGGTTGTTTCCGTGGTTTTGTGGTCGTGTGCAGAGAACATCTTTTATGCGTGAAGAACGTTTTTTTTTTTTGTCTGGGGGGCTTTACAAGTGTAAATGCAGGACATAAGGCGTCGCGCGGCAGGTTTCTGAGCGGGACTCACTGCATGGGACGCTCAGAGTTATTGATTTGATGGTGAGGCAACAGAAGGCTGATGCGAGATTCTTAAAAAAAAGGGTATTGATCAGTTTTTTTCCTCCGGTCATTGAGTCTACAAGAGGTCAAAGCATTGATCTCATTAAGCCGAAAGCCGAATCTTGAAACAGGACCAGGTGTTAAGTCAGTTAGTTATCAGTGCTCTCTAAGGAAGCTGATCAGATATTAGGAGTCATACGGATGGAGTCGCCCTACTTTTAGATCTTTTTCATGTGACTTTTCAAAGCTCCATTATTGGAGAAAAAAAAACAGAATTTACTGTGTATTTTATATATATATATAAATGATAGTTTTAACTTTTTAACACATTGAACCACATTTATTTCTGCAAATTCAGTTTTTTATTAGAAAAGGAAAAGAAAGAAATATGCAATTTTTTTTTACTTTCCTTTTTACAAAAAAAGATAATATTTAAAAAGGTTAAAAAAAACATATAAAAATATTAAATATTTAAAAATATAAAAAAATATATTATATATATATATATATATATATATATATATATTACAATTATTCAAATGATCTCCTAATGTAGTACATTCCTGGTCAGCATTAGCTGAAAACATACCATGAGAAAACGCCAGTAGCCATAAAAGGTTCATAACTCAAATCCAGTCTTTTGTATTTTATTTGTTCAAAATGTGATATTAAGCGTTTGTTTTTCTCTCCAGGGTACATTCCAAGTTACCTAGACAAGGATGAGCTGTGTGTGGTGTGCGCGGACAAGGCCACGGGTTATCACTACCGCTGCATCACCTGCGAAGGCTGCAAGGTAACGACCTCGCTCGGCGCTGCTCGCTGCCGCCGCTCGTTGCCCTCGAGGCGCTTCTGACTGTGTCTGCTCTGAAGGGTTTCTTCAGGCGCACCATCCAGAAGAACCTCAACCCGACCTACGCCTGCAAGTACGAGGGCAAGTGTGTCATCGACAAAGTGACCAGAAACCAGTGCCAGGAATGCCGCTTCAAGAAGTGCATCGCAGTGGGAATGGCCACCGACCGTGAGTGTGAAAGCGCCCGGCGCCCGGCGCCCGGTCCGCTTCCTTTATATTGCACTTCAACTTCATTTCAAACTCCCCAGTGGTGCTGGACGACAGCAAGCGGCTAGCCAAGCGCAAGCTGATCGAGGAGAACCGCGAGCGCCGTCGGAAGGAGGTGCTGCAGAGGACGGTGCTGGACCGCCAGGAGCCCACGCAGGAGGAGTGGGACCTCGTCCGCATGGTGACGGAGGCCCACATGGCCACCAACGCGCAGGGAAACCACTGGAAGCAGAAGCGGAAGTTTCTGGTGAGACACCACCCCCCCCCCGCTCCTCCCTCCGTGCCTCCTCGCCAAAAGCCTCCATTGCATTGATTACACCCCCCCTCTCCCTCCCTGCCTCCCTCCCCTCCACCCTTCACGGACCCCCTTTCCACATCGCACCCCTGTCTCCTCCACTTCCCCCGCGGCCCCCTGTGTTAACGCGTCCGTGTGTCTCTCTGTATCTCCTTGTAGAGTGGGGGCAGTTAGATGGACGATGGAGAAAAGCGTGTTCCTCAAGGCGCCGCTAATTTATAGTGGAACCTCTCGTTCTTCTTTTTTTTTATTTTCTTTTTTTTATAACTTGTTACAAAGCAGTGCTCCTCGATCGCAAATACTAACAACTTGCTTCTTTTGTGCCGTTTCATCTTTCTCTCCTTCTGTTTGTAGCTTTTTTGATTTCACAACTCGCCCGTTTTGACTAATTTTCTTTTCCTTTCTGTGAAGTTTAACCGCTCTGCTGATTGAAAGTCCGTCTCAACTGTTGCCTGTTTTTGGGGTTTCTGTGGCACGATGACAAAGCAGAGCGACACAACGTTCTTATACCAGCCTCTCATTTCACCAGCAAATTGTAATGTATTTAACCTTTCGTGTGCCGCCGATTTCTTTTTCACCCACAATCTACTATCTATTTTTTTTAAGCACTTTATTGTAGTCATTGTGTAGTTTTTTTAAAGTGGTACATTTCCATTGAAGACTTCCGAGGACCCGTTTGGGTCCTGAGCTTGAGACTCTTGCCACAGAAACCCGACTTGAATTTCTGTCCTGACGCTGTTCTCTATCTGCACTCTCTCTCATCTGTCCTTTCCTAACATGTTTTCTTTTTAGTTGGCTTGACACGGCTTCTGCATTGAAACTTCACCATTACTGTTGATTATCCAACAGGTCGAGGAAGCTATGCTTCTTAATGAAATAACATGTAATTTATTCTATACTTCTGACCAGAGTGCAGCGGGGGTGAAGGAAAATAAGGTAAATTCAGACCCAAATATCACTAGAACTTAACATCGACATGTTTACGTGCATAGGCCATTTAATCATCTTTACATTATATTAAATCAAACCGCTTAACTCACTTCCAAGTTCTTCCGTTATTTGACTTTGAGAGCTTCATCTAACGTTGAATTGTTCACACGTAATATTAGACCATTGCTGACCTCATTTTATTTATTTTACTCAAACGTGGACAGTTTGAAGACACTGAGCGTCTCTCTTGTTTCGTTTCAGCCCGAGGACATTGGTCAAGCGTCCATGGTCAATACACCCGAAGGAAACAAAGTGGACATAGAAGCCTTCAGTCAGTTTACAAAAATAATCACCCCTGCCATAACCCGAGTGGTGGACTTTGCCAAAAAACTGCCAATGTTTTGTGAGGTGAGTGCGGCAATTTACTTTAGTTTCGTATGGACCTAAAAACAATAGTTTTATAATGTTGTTTTTGCGCTGCTAATGATGCCAAGAGTCCATCATCCATCAGCATTTAATTCAGAGTAAAAACAACACATTTGATTATTTTCAATACAGCAGGAAACAAAATGCCAAATGAGAGTTTTACTTACTTTTAATATAATGTGTAATACTACACCAAGGAATAAAGAGAGCGTTATTTTTTGCTGGTTGTGTTGCACAAACCATCATCTATTTTAAAGTGGGCGCCTTCTGTGGATGAGCCATGTTCTTCTCCTCCTCCCCTCTGGTCAGCTGCCTTGTGAGGACCAGATCATCCTGTTGAAAGGCTGCTGCATGGAGATCATGTCCCTGCGAGCCGCCGTCCGCTACGATCCGGAGAGCGAGACCCTCACACTCAACGGCGAGATGGCGGTGACGCGCGGCCAGCTCAAGAACGGCGGCTTGGGCGTGGTGTCGGACGCCATCTTCGACCTCGGCGTGTCGCTGTCGTCCTTCGACCTGGACGACTCGGAGGTGGCTCTGCTGCAGGCCGTCATCCTGCTTTCTTCTGGTAAAGCGCCGACGTCCAGATCGACCGGCGGTTTATTACTGAAAAACCAAGTAGTGTTGTTTCCAGAGCAAAGCTTTGTTCCGTCCTGCACAGATTGCGCCAAACCCCTTTAAAAAAATATATTAAATCCATACCAAAACTACAGTTCAATCAATTAGTCGCCACAATCACCCCGGAGCGGCGCTCCGCATCTCATTGAAGATCAATACTGTTCTGCTGTGTGCAGAGGGGGGGGAACCGGCCCATCTGTCTGCGCTTCTTGCAGTACCCACCAGGTTTTAATCAATACAATTATTAAGGCTGAACATTTGACGCAACGCCATCTTTATATCATCTAGGGCTCATGCTTTACTTGCTGCTGGTGTTTCTAACCACGGTTAGCACCGTAGCTTCCCTCCGAGCCGACCACCTGACCCGGTTAGCAGCGCGCTATTCGACCCGCTCGTTGAGAATAGATCCTTCTCACCGAGACTCTTTCTGTCCTCAGATCGGCCGGGCCTGAGCAGCGTGGCGCGAATAGAGCGGTGCCAGGAGGAGTTCCTGCTGGCCTTTGAACATTACATCAACTACCGCAAACACAAAGTGGCGCATTTCTGGCCCAAGCTACTAATGAAGGTGACGGACCTGCGGATGATCGGCGCCTGCCACGCCAGCCGGTTCCTGCACATGAAAGTGGAGTGTCCGACCGAGCTATTCCCTCCTCTCTTCCTGGAGGTCTTCGAGGACTGACCCATGGATTTTTGTGTGTTTGCGTGCGTGCGCACAAGTCAGGTGGTCTCAGGGGCGGAAGCAGCCGGAGGCCGTGGCGATGAACTCTCTAGTAGCACTACTGAGTGTCCCTTCTTGCCATAGTTTAGGAGTAGCTCTTTGGTGTCGTTTTGGATGGAACCATTCCTCACAGTGCGGGTACATGTGAATAGCGTTTTGTTTTTTTAAATTTTTGTTTTCGTTGTTGTTATTGTTGTGGATATAACCGCTCACCTCGGATTTTACTATAGTTCCTTTTTTTTTTTTTTCTTTTTTTCCGGTGATTGTACAGTTGACACAACGGTGATTTTATCAACTCTTGCTCATTCATTAGAAACATGCAAATACTGTGTTGCCCTTCTTTTTCATGCTGAACGGCTGCTCACCCGATTCAGAGACGCGTGTAATTGTCAGAGACCCGTCAGCCTTCCTCCCTTCTACTCGACTTTACTGGACCCATTTGTTGGTGTGTTAACTGTCACGTGGTCGGTCATCCACACGGCGAGCGTCTGAACTGTGCCTCACCGTCCCACTGTGACCCGACCCGCTAACAGCCACACTCGCCCTGAGGGACGCCGGCTCACGGGGTCTCTGGGGGTCCGCCGCGCCGAGCGCGAATGCAACAGAACAGCAACACGAGGCAGAGCTGCAATAAACCTTTTTTTTTTTTTTTCGGTTGAGATAACTTGTTTTGATGTCGCATCTAAGGGGCATCGTACACTTGTGACACTACACAACAATGCCGGTTGAAATCCTCAAAACCCACAAGTTCAGTAAAGATCAAAGGCCCGATGGCCCGATCTGTTTGAATCGTGAAGACTACAAAAGCTTGCTTGTTGGCATATGAAACTTTAGTAATCAATCAATTGGTTAATCAACAAATCTCTTTGGAATTTGCAGGATTGGTTGGACAAAACAAACCAATTTGATGACATCATCTCGACCCTTAGGAGTCTGGCGTTTTTTCCTTTTTTTAGATATTCGCGTCCTAAAGCAAAGCTGTTGCAACGTCTGCTTTTATAGAAAGAAAAAGGCGGAAGGAGATCTCGCTTCAGTAAATGTTTTTTTTTTTTTTGCCTTTTTATCTTTGCAACGACCGTAGAAACCGTGAAACAGTGTTTCCGACATTAACGGGATCGCAGCCGCAGCTTTAAAACGGACCCGTTCATCATTCAGCACCATCTAAAGCACATCATGACACCGACGTCAACAAAAGACAATCATGCAGTGCTCGTTTTTTGTGCAAAGAGGCCACGCGCTGTGCCAAAATCCAGTAAAATCACAGCCCCCAATTCATCGAAACACTGACCTCATGGTGCTCTGGTGTAACTAAATGGGTTTTTACATGCAGGAACAACCCACTGATTACTGTACACTAACACACACACACACACACACACACTGTAAACACAACACGCGGGTGAGACGCCACCACTGTGACAACCAGTGGCATCCGGACGCCGAGTAAACAGCAGCGCGGTTCTTCATCAGCGAGGTGCACTCAGAGAGAGAGAAAAAAGAAAGAACGCAGCGCTCTTTCCTTCCTTCTTCGCCAGGATGTTGTTCTCTTGTTGTGGTTCTGAACGCCTCGCTCAAGGCGCTGTCGTTTGCAACGTGACAAACATTCGCTCTGTATATCGAGCTTCGTCGAGCTTCACACTACTCCTCAAAGCGGCTGGTGGTTTTGTCCGTTTTTTTTTATTTTTTTCTCTTTTCTGTGAATTGATGCCTTTTTTGCTGCAGTGTTTGAATGACCTCATACGCACGCACACACACACACACACACCTTGCAAACTGCACAGGCTCTAAATGAATGCACAGACAATCAGAGGGGGAGGAAGGGTGGCGGGTGGCGGGTGGTGGGGGGGGCTCCCCGGGTCTTATGTCCGGGCTGCGCTCAGCCAAAGCTATTTGGGAAAGTGACATTGGCCACGTTTACATGCACCCGTGTTGTCAGACGGCATGTCGGGGGGAAGGGGAGGGATGTGGGGGGATGTGGGGGGGGTGTTGTCTGCTACGGTGTCACGATCAAGGGTCTCCTTTGTTTGTGCCCGATGGACGAATTGAACGATGGTTTGGATTTCTGCACAAGCGGCGACCAGAAACGCTCCCGAGTGTAGAAATAAATGTGGTCCCTTGTCACAGCTGGTGGGGGCTGGTTGCACAGGCGTGGGTGCGGGTCATCCAATGGCCCCTTTCAATCAAATACTCCAGGGATTGAACTCAGGAACTAAAGGAGAAGCGTGATGTCACGGGCTGCATTTGTGTGCACGTTGCGTTTCGAGGACAAGCCGAGCCAATTAAATCCCATCTGACATGAAGTGAGGACTTTGTTTGGGACTTCATCTCATTTGGGTAATGTAATGTAATGAGGCGGCTGCAGTGTTGACTGGTGTCCTTTTGTAATGTTGTTGTGTAACATCGCTGTTGGAGAAACGTTCTGTTAACTTGCTCTTTCTTACCTCTTTTAAAAGAAATTAAGTCTACACTTTGAAGACTAGTCTCAGGAATTTGGCTGGATGACTTTAACCTTCAACGACGTTTAAAGAGATTCCCATTCTGAGCCTCGTGCTACGTTAGCAACCGTCAAACGGAATGAAAGCTGAGGCTCGAGTTCGATTCGATAAAGGGAACAATTCATTCTAAAGCCGCATTTATTAACTCGCAACAACAAAGCAAGCTCACGGACACGCAACCATTTGGATTATTTGCACGTCCTGCAGAAACCGAGCAGCATTATTATTCAGCCACCTGGTGATTAAAGGCTGGAGGCCCCAAAAAGTCCCAAAAGTCCTGCTTTCTTTACCATTTAGGGAGTAAATTAGCTTGATGTTGGGTAGTTTTATCAGCTTTCTAAGCTCCGTTATAGCTTAAACCTTAATGGTATCCATGGTAACAGAGATGGGTAATCCTTGTCGTGGGTTTAAAACTACAACTACAAAGTCCACATTATTTACAGAGTTCACCATATGTCCAATATCTGTCCCCGCCAGCAGGAATCATTTCATCATTACACGTTTCCAGCGCTCTTCTATGTAGCTTTTATTTGCAAATTGTGGCTTGTCGAGTATTTTTTGCAATTTCCATCCGTAAATTTAGCAACGAGAAAACCGACGCTGCGCAGGCGTTGTGGACCAAAGGGTCAGTGGACCAAGAAGTCTCCCGTTCACGGGCGGCGAGCATAAAATTGAGATGTGGTCAGCGCGCACGTGTCAACGGGGGCCGCGACTGAAACCGAAGACACCGACGTCAGTCTAGAATGTGTTTGCTTCGATTCCCTTCACACGTGTTCGTGTTCAGGAGATCGGCCTTCCGCAGAATGAAAATCAGTTTTAAAGATCGAAAGATAAACCGCGTTTAGTCATTTCAGTTCAATCTCAAAGGCCGCCGTTTTTTATTTGAACTTCATTCAACCCTGTTGAAGGAATTAACCGTTATTTTAAGCGGCTAGCTACCGAAAACCGTACCTCAACGTTCACCAAAGTAACCTCGCCACATGGTGGCAGCACCTCATGACTCGAGCAACGCATTATTTTGGTCTAGTAAACGCGATACGGCTGAATCCGATTAATCCGACGTTAAGTCCGACTTGCGACGGGACACGAGCATGAAATGCTCCGTAGAGCGGAATCAACAACCTTTACGTTAAAGGAAAATGGACCCGTCATTATTAGTGCAGTATTCTCGCCCCCAGCACCAAATATATACTTTCATTTTATTTTTTTAGCAAATCTCATCAAATAAAGTATTACGACTTAGTTTGTGAAACAAATGTGAGGCCGTATGAATATATTGAGTTTGTCCAACTGATTGCTGGTGCTTGTAAACATGGTCAATGGCGCCCGCTGGTTCACACGATGTTGGCCGTCGCTGTTTTCTTCCCCCCCCCAGTTGTGTTTCTCTTTAGGTTCCTCGGCGGGAGCAAGTTGCACCACAGAGAAGCTATTTTACAGTACAAAGGAAAAAGGATGTATATTTTCAAGATGCAGATTTTTTTTACGGATGTCGCTGGCATGACATGAACATGGTGTTGTTTCAAATAGCGCTGGAAGAAAATGCCAATGTTTCTTGCTCTCAAACCCATTTCCACATCTCTGCGAAAGACTCGGCAGGATGTTGTGATTCTTTATCAAAAATGAAATCACAATCTGTGCAGCTTAGTTCTACTATTTAAAAAAGAAAAGAATAAAAAATAAAAATAAAGAACTGTAGCTCGACCTCACTGTTCGCACGAAGCAGGCAAGCTGAAGACTTCAAAGTGTGTAACCATCATCAGAGGGGAAGCGGCCCGCTTCTCTCCCTCGTGTGTTTCAGTGTCTCCTTGTTCAACCCCAGGAGGAGAGAAAGGAAGGAAGGAAGGATGCAAGGGAGCGAGACGAGTTGCGTGAATGTGTGACAGCAAAATGGAAGATGAGAGAAATGATTCTGTTTGTAAACTTGCTGTTTTGCACTCTGTTTCACTGGAAACGTTTCCGGCGACCCATCGTCCGGCTCCGGAGGGTTCAATGCAATTAATGTGAATAAGCTCTTGAGAATAAAGATGGTTTTGAGAGAACTTGGTTTCGTGCCTTCATTTTGTTATTGAGCGCCACGATTACTTTTTTAAACATTTGTTCCTTTTTTCGCCGCACTATATTTTGACTTTTGTAATTTTTTAAATTACTTTCACAAGTCATTTTTTCTGCCATACTATCCTACATTTTTCTACCTCTTCCACATTCTATACGGAGACTATTCCGCCACAATGTGATTTTTCACTTATTTTTCATCCTACTGTACGACTTGTTTGGCCGCTTGTTGCCATCTGCTGACGGATCGTGACACTACCACAATTAATCACCGCTCATCTACTAAGTTTGGATGGACAACCTGCAGCACATCATGTTATGTATAAACATTGCGTTATTTAGCCATTTATAATTTTTCCCACTGTGTTCCTCCACTGCCACTTTAATGTCTAATGCTTTGTGTTTTTTTTGGTGAAGACTGCAGTGAGAAGATGAGTAGTGGAACGTTTCTACTGATGAGAGTTTTGAATTGATCGCAGGAAACGGGAAACCTTCCACTTAATGAGACGAGTAGGCCACGTGTCAGTCTGCTTTATTCTTTAGTATTAATCAGTATTAACGGTGAAGACATTTCGCTCGTTTGTTTTACAGCTTTCCAAAGTCACACGAGGACGAATTATTTCATACTTTTAAAACTCCTCGTGGTTTGAACAGTGCTTCGCCACACAAAAGGCTTAACTTAAACGCACGCTGGATTGATTATTGATTCTGCTCAACGTAGTGACAACAACACACTTTCAAATAACCACTTCACAAATAAACTGCATTTGTAAAATTTATTTATATAGATATATTCATCTATGCATGTTTGTATGTATATATTTATATAGAGATCTATGCATACTGCAATCCTTTCACAACCACACGTCGGTAATGTTTACACAATGACAGAAGCTCTGGATTATTCGAAGGCCGAGAGACGACGAGATGGCGTCGCAGAAACGTCTCGACATCAGCGACTCGGCATCAGCGACTCGGCTGCCACCTCGAGCCTCTGGATTACAATCGGTGACGTTACAATCATGATTCGTGTGGAGACGTCCGTCCTCTTCGCCCCGACTGCTCAGCGCGAGTCTGTGCAGCTGCGCACAACGGAAAAGAGTGAGGCGCTGACAACGTGTCCTCTAGGACGCCAGCAGCTCAGCGACTCACTTCTTTTCTAAAGAAAAAACAACAATCAGAAGAAGGAAAATGGGTCTACGTTGGTTCAGCGCAGCGTTAATCAGCGCTGACGCTTGGGCTCGAATCGGGGAGCAGTAGAGGGACACTGATATGATTCGTCTCAATGCAGAACGACGGCGTAAACACAGCAGGTCATCTGCAGGGCGACGCCTTCTCTTGCTCCCCCAATTCCTTCAGATTCAAACAGCGTCCTATGATTTCTAGGGGACTCTTAGCAGCTTTGCGTCCACGTTTTTAACGTTTTTTAAAGAGAACTTAACTCGACAGTCTTTCGGTGTCTGCCCATCACATGAGCACAGCACCTGTTCCGACTAATGAAAGTATACACAAGATACACCGCTGGAACCCAAAGAAAGCGATCACATATTGCACTATGAAGGCAAAAAAACACAGAAAAGTGCTTCTAATGTTTGTACAGCTGCAAACATACAGCGAGACACACACACACAAACACAAGGAACATGTACATCAATCAGTGTGTCTGTATGTATGCATCACCACCACACAGGCATTTACGCCCTACAGTACAATAACATCTAATAGCCCCCCCCCCCACTCCTCAGGTCCCATCGCGGGGCGCCGAGTACTGGAGGAGAGCTTCAGGAATGGACCTTGAAGGCCAGCAGCTCCTCCGAGTGCATGTTGTTGAGCGAGCGCAGGTCGGGCAGCTTGAGCAGCAGCTTGGTGAAGATGGCCGACTCGTTGGGGTGGTTCTTGGTGATGAGGCTTCGCAGGGCGCGGATCAGCGTCTCCTGCAGGGCCTCCACAGAGTTCACGTTCTCGATGCCCGAGCGGTCTGGGAGGAAGGGACAGCAATCAATAAATCTATTCCTTATTAATATTAAGTCATTTTTCAAGCATTTTGGCATCTGAAGTGTGAAGATCTTTGGGTTAGGGACAAAAAGACAGATTTCCCTCTCAAATGGCGAAGGGCAACTAAATCCTTAAAAACATTTTCCTGTTTGTGTGGATTTTTTTGTGGTTTGTGTTTTTTTTTTTTACCAGGTATTCAAATATATATTTTGCTCTGACGTACGTGTCGTACTCGCTTCACCAAAACGAACCCACCTGCAGACACCAGAACCACGGCGGTGAAGAGGCTCATCTCCTCCTCGCTGAGGCCCAGGTTGACGAGCTTCTCACTGAAGTCAAACATGGAGTTGAGGAGGTCCCCGGCGCCCATGGCCCTCAGAGAGTCCACGCTGTACTTCTTCCCACCCAGAAAGGTGACCGTGCGGTCCTTCACGTCGAAGAGGGACACGAAGCGAACCACCAGCACCTGCGGAGCGCAAAGCCAGCGCTGTCGGTCACATGGTGGTGCAGACGTGGTGCCCCCCCCCCCCATTGGCCTGAGCTTACCTCGAAGGTGCCCGCCTTCAGCAGGCTGACCTGGTCGTGCTGAGTCAGGTCTCTGAAGCCCGGGATCTTCTTGGCAAACTCCACCACCTCCCTGACGGCGGGGGTGAAGCTGTGGGAGAACTCGTCCCACACCTCGTGGCCGGACTTCTGAGGGTCCACGCGGGGGGAGGTGTTCATGGGGCAAACCTGAGGGCACATTTCTGTTCACTTAGGGATTTAGGGCTCACTTCCAACAGTTTCTCAAATCAATGCACTGAGCGCGTGCGTCACGGGATACATAAAGTTTTATTTAAATTCGCAGTATTTAATTTTTCTTTCTCGCCTCCTCGTATCTCACCAGATGCATTCGGTTGCCTCCTCTCCACAGGGGGGCGCCGTAGGCGGCGTTGGCGTGGCCCTCTGAGGCGTCAGCTCCAAGAGCGTAGGCTGGACAGTGGCTGGCCAGCCTGAAGGGGCACTGGGGGGTGGAGACGTCCTGACCCTGGGGGTGCAGGCTGGAGGGCGTCTCCTGCGCCGCCATGGCGACCGTTTTGTGGGGCTGGTGGCTCCAGGCCGCCTGCCGCTCCTCCGTGCGGTGGTTAGTGACGCCTTCGGCCGGGACGCTCCTCGGGGGGCCCGTAGAGGGCGGGGCCTCGGGGGTCAGGCTGCTGCGCTCTTGGTTGTACATGAAGGTCTCCTGGTGGGCCCGGGTCACCGAGCCGATCACCTCCTCCTCCCCGCTGTCCGAAGCGCCGGGCGAGGCCGAGGTGGCGTCCGTGGCGGGGGCGGCGTGCTCTGAGGTAGGTTCTGTGGCGCTGGCCGGCAGAGGTTTGCCGATGGGTAGCGTCTGGCTGCTGTTCATCATGTTGTTCATGGCGCTCTGCATCTCCAGCAGCATCCGCTGCTTCTCACGCTTGGGGATTCGGCCGAAGCGCACAGCTGAACAGGGAGGAGAGAATCCGACCGGAATGAGAAACCTTTGCGTCCTACTAAGAGTCGGATCACAATGAGCCACGTTATGATTTGTTGTGGTGCAGAAATCACGCAGTTTGCTGCTCTGCAGGAGTACAGAGCTCGGACCTCTACTTTAAATCTGTCCTTCAGGAGTCCTCATATGGGGACCATGAACATTATGGAATAAATATTCACATAAATGATTATCAATGATAATTAGGAAATAATTAAATATTGTATTTAAAAACACTCAATTAAGTCATAGTTCATCCTGCCTGGTTGCACAATAGTTAAAAAGATGCCAGTTGTAAAATGTATTTGATCATTTCACAATTGCATTATTAAATAACTAAGTTAGTTTGTTTGTGTTAATGCATATGAATCTTTATTTCAAAAGTTCTTATTCATTGATTTTGGAAACATATTTTGTTGATTTAAGTGTAATACCAACTTGCTTAAATACCCCTTTAAAAACACACCGTGATTGGTGCTGATATGAAAATAAAGTACAAACTCTGAACTTCATGTTCATTTAAATAAAATTACATGGTTTTTTTTAATGCTTTTGCGACGTTATTATCCTTCGAATTTTTATCCCAATAAAGCCCCATCAAATGGAATAAAAAACCAGCGAGACGGTGGTTCCTGCGGACACTCACAGTCCCTGGACATCCCGACCAGCAGGCACTTCTTGAAGCGGCACTGCTGGCAGCGGTTCCGGTTGATCCGCATGATGGGGCAGCTCTCGTTCTTAAGGCACTTCTTGTACTGGATGTTCTGCTGGATGCTCCTCCTGAAGAAGCCCTGTGTGTCCACAAAGACAAACGGCGCACTGTGAGGACACGAGAGGAAGCGAGATTAGACGTGCGCACGATCATTCTGAAGACTGCTACTCGCGTTCCTGGCCGTGAAGAACTTCATTGAAGCAGCACAGAATAAACCGACCAACCCATCAGTCTGTGTGTGTGTGTGTGTCTGTGTGTGTGTGTGTGTGTGTGTGTGTGCCACTCCTCCGAGGCGCACTCAACCAGGCCACACGGCAACGTGACGAATGAGGAGGCAGCTGATATTAATACAGGCAGAGTGAACTAGTTTCATGGCGCCGTGCTGATGGCTGCGCCTGCTGCAGTGACCCACTTCAGTCACAGCCCAAAGTCCAGTGTGCCAGTGCATATCAGATTCAGTGTTTGTGTGTGTGTGTGTGTGTGTGTGTGTGTGTGTGTGTGTGTGTGTGTGTGTGTGTGTGCGTGCGTGTGCGTGCCGTTGGGAGGGAACCGCCCTCACCTTGCAGCCCTCGCAGGCGTGGACGCCGTAGTGGAAACCAGAGGCCACGTCGCCGCAAACCTTACACAGCAGCACCAGGCCGTTGATTTCTGATTAATAAGGAAACACATAGTTCATCTGAAGGGGGGGGGCAAGCTGGCGGGTTTTGCATGCGTCAGCGCCTTAAATAATACCACTCAATTCCCAAAGTGCGGCGTTTGTAGAAAGCACACAAGGCGAGCGGGGGGGGGGGGGGTGCGTCTTACTTGTGATGCCACATTTTGCCGCGGAGGAGGACGCGCGTCCGCTCTTCGGGGGCCCCGGGAGGACTTGGCCCCCGCCGGCGAGCGCGGCGTCCGCCTGCCGAGACGGCGGGTGGCGGCCGGCCGGGGGGCCGCGGGGCGGGGAGGACGACTGGCAGCTGCCGTTGGAGGAGTCGCTGTGGCACGACTCGGGGCCAGAGCCGGAGGTGGAGGAGCTGATGTAGGCGATCACGCCTCCTGCTGCGCAACAGAGAAGAGGAGTCCAGTGTGTGCGCGTTAGGGGCGTGTCCCTCTGCGGTTAGAGGTCACTTCATCAAATGTAGCTTCACGCTGCGCCAAATACTCCAGAAAATAAAACAAAGGTTTAATCTCCTGCAGTTTGAATTTCCCAACAAATACATTTATTCCTGTTTGCTTAACGTTTCAATTTTTTTCCCCCCAATGTAATTAATTGAAAAAGGAGAATATAATCTGTTTAATTCCACTTTCTTTATTAAACAGATACAGATACCTAAATGTTTTCTCTTTGACCTCTTTTTTGGATGTTAGGGGGGGGGGCTATTAAAATCCCTAACAAATCGTGCTTCCTTAATCCTGATGCGTTATTATTAATCCGATCTCTCCTCTGCTATCGCGGCTCCAGACGACTCGCTGCCTCCGTCACCGGCTGCAGGCGCTCCGCTCCAGCTGTGGAACCTCCGAGCCGAACATCACGACCGCGACCCCTCGGCCCTCGGCCCTCGGCCCTCAGGATCCGACAACCTCTTTCGCCATCAACACGAGCTGAGCTGATTTCTCCCCCCTGCCATTCTGTGGTGATTAGGTAACAGCCCTTACATAATGTCAGCTGCACCGGGGTGTGTGACAGGTAGTCAGGTGGCAAATCAGGTATTGAACATAGACGAATAAGACTATGAATAAGACGCTGAAGGGGAGCGGGTTGGGGGGTTTTTTTGGAACTTTTTCTAGACATTTTTTTTGCAGACAAGACAATAAAATAACCCTCATTGTGTGTTAGGTAATATGCAGCATTATAATAACCTCCCGGTGTTATGCCTGACAAAACGGGAAGGCTTAACTTCCAGACATGTTGATCAGAATGAAGACCTTTGTCCAAATATCAATCACACAGAATATTTCAATTAGTAATGCCACTGACAAACCCCAACAGTTATTAACCCTGATAAGTATACAATTACCTGGTAGGGCAAAATTAGCAAAATGCTTATAACTAACAATAAGGAAAAACAAATGTGTCCTCTTGGTTCATTTAAATTCGACAAAACTGTCAAATATATAAATGTGGCATTAGGATCACGGCGGAAATGTAAGACTTTCAACAAGTACACGTCAATTGTATACCTGCAGGTAACGTCATATTACCTAAGAGACAATAAAAATAGTTGTGTCCTGTAACTTGATATTGGAAGCAGTAGCATTAAGCGCCCTACACCCCGAAAAGCATTCGTTTTCTTTGGAATATTAACAGTATTACTCAGTATTATTACAGTATTGGATGTATTTCGAGAAAGAAAAGTCTTTCGCCGCGTATAACGATGTAAAATAGACTAAGATTAGTGTATCCCATTGGCCCTGAACGCGCCGTGACCATCGCCCCCCCCCCCCCCCCCCTTTTTTTCCAACCCGCCCCCACGTGGACCGAGCACATCTTTTTCCCGGGGAAAACTGGGTCAGCGCGAGCCGACTCGGAGCTGTCTCACGTGTACCCGCGGCGAGATCACACGCCATCTCGACGGGTGGAATTATGCAACGGCCGCGTCACGGCGCCGCTCGACCAATGAGCGGCGACGCACGTTGAGCGTAAACACAGGTGCACATGGCTGGACGGACGGGTCCATGTGAGAGGAGACGACCGCAGTGGAGCCCGGAGCCCTCCGCTCGGGCAATAACAACAGCCCGCTACCCCCCCGACCCCCCATTAACCCAGTTTAACGGCACAACACTTTTAAAATGCTTAAATATCAGTAGTCGGAATATTAAAAATTACGTTTAAGCCACTTTCACCAGACGCAGATTTTAGCTGAAGATAAAGAGGCGGCGGGGACCCTGAATTAAAGCCCGTTAAAGCCCGCTGCAACAAGCTGCAAATGCCGTCAAATGACTTGCGGTTAAAGCGCCACTCACCAGCTTTGGTGGACTCCATGTCCTCCTCTTTGAGTTTCGGGGGGGGGATTTCCTCCTCCTCTGCTACCTCGAAGCCGTGTTTTCTGTTATTGTGTTCAGCAACTGGAGAGTCGCTGATCGATCCCGGTCAATGAAAACACACTTTACGACAAAGCAAACACGCCGCGGCGGCTTGTCAGAAAGGAACCGGCGAGGACGAGTTAATTGCAGAGCCGAACCTTCTGCCTCAAAAAAAAAACAAAAAAAAAACGCAGCGGTAAGTTTTCAAAGACCGGCTTTAAAAAAAAAAGGACAGCTTGTGTCTCATCGACGCCGGAAGTCGCTTTATTTTTAACAAAAAGAGCCAGAGGAGGAAAAAAAAGCTCCCGCTGCTCGTCTGCTCTCAGTGTAACCGAGCGGTACCTACAAACCCGCCGGCATTCATTCACACACGGTTCGGGGGAGAAAGGCGGCGGTGCGGGCGGTCCTCTCTGCGGCGTGAAAGACGGAGGATCTCCGCAACGACCGCTGGGAGGTGGCTGTGCGACCACGTGACCCGCTTCACTGGCTCCTCCCACCGGCGTCGATGTAACCCACTGACACACTTCCACCCGGGCCGAGTGAACCCAGCAGAACCTGCCAGTGTCACAGGTCGGTCTGCATCCAGGGCGGCTCTTCCAGGTTCGGCGTGTTCTATCATCTGGATTGCAGTGGTAATCGGATTATATTTATTTGTTTATTTATTTTTACGCTGGTTACGGGACATTTCTGCGGGTACATTTTGCCAACACCCACAAAACTTTACGGGCGTGTACTCAAGATCAAAACCCAGCTTGAGTACCCGTAACGGCTGAATGCTCCACAGTCTCTCCCCCCTTCCTCCCCCAGCCAGTGTCAGTGTCTGTTGGTGCTGTGCAGGTGGTGAACAGTGGTTTCATCCCTCCTCTTTCAATCAAAACAGCTGTCTGCCGCTGGAATCGAGGTCAACGACGGCAGAGGTTTTTCGGTTGGGTCACCATGCGCTAAAAGAGGTTAAAATGCTTCACAAACCTGGGGGTAATTAATGGTAATTTGATCCTTTTTTGATATGAAATATATTGAGTAGTGCCGCTGTAAAATATTTGATATTAAAACAGCATCCTTAGGGGGTTGAAGCGTCACATGGATGCATCATGATGCATCATGATCCATCATCCATTTACAGCCCAACAAACACCAATTGTCCCCTTTACCTTCCCCTCAGTAAAGCATTTACCTTCAACATCAGAGCAATAAATATTTAATATGCATGTGTTGATTGCACAATGTGAGAGGACTTGGCAAACACAATATCTGCCGATGTGTGGGTACCGTTTAAGTAATAATACGTACTAGCAGATCCATCCTTTCGTGATTTATGCTTAAAGAACAGCACAGAGTCCTACTATTTTGTGGCATTTATACACCTGCAGGAGGATAATCCTGCAGGTGTTCTGCTGGTTCAGGACTGCTGGCACGTCACGTAAAATGCTGAACAGACTATAAGAAGGGCCCCCGACGCCCCAACTGCTCATGTGTTTGTACATGTGCACAAACACAAGAGCGTTGTTTGACTTTAGGCTCCAATGAAAGGATTGTGTCAAACAAGCAGGTAATCATCATGTCATTTTAATGTTTCGTAATACAACGTGGCTCGGCACAGCTGGATTTGATATTCATGTAATTGTGACTTTATAGAATAATGTGAAATATTAGTAAAGGAAATATTAAAGGAAATATTGATGAAGCTGAATTTCAAAAACCAGTGATCAACTATCATATTGCGTTACACTTCACGATGCAAATAGATCACTTTCACTTCCTGTTACTATCGAATCTGACTGAAAGATTCATTTGAAATTAAACAAACTATGGATGTATTCATCCATAGTTTGTGCTGCTGTTCAAATCAAGATCACTCAGCAACAGTGACGTTCCTCTCGGTCTTTTACCATATTTGACATGTGTAATATGAATGTCATTTTGGTTTCACAAAAACAGCCAGATTTTCTTCCTGTTTAATAGATGTAAAATAAATACTCTGCTATTGAAGTAAGAAATACAACCAGCTGATTGTTGAAGTGCTGCAGCTGATGTTAACCTGTTGGAGAAGCTAATAATTAACTTAAAGGCTCCATAAAAAAATGATTATAATGTATTCACTCTGGATACTATAGTCTTACTTCATTATCGAACAGGCTAATACACATTTTATAAAGAAAAATATGTCATGTATACTTTTACATATTCATAAAATATTGATTGGAGTGGTTATTCAGTGGCCCCATTTTGTTGCATAGTATAATTCAGTTAGATAAAATATAATTGAATTAGTCAGGCCTAACAGTAAAAAGCTGATTGCAAAAGGTGTGGTTGTAATGTTTTAAAAGCTTATTCAGAATATTTATTCTGTAGCTTTGCATTTCAGTAACGTTCAAAACAGGAACCAAACATCCATGACCCGATTTAAAACTTAAACTTAATCAAATGGAGGCATTTATCACTCATAATTTATAAGAGTCATAAATGATTGACTCTGGTTATCGCACTGTTCATGGGGTTGTTGATGGTGAGAACATAGAAGAAACCGAATCTTCACGTTTGGTTTATGGCAGACATCAGCCCACTAACACCTTTGAGACTCGACGTAATCCTCTGCCAGAAGCGCCGATGCAGGAGTAAAAGCCTGTGATATTTATTGAAATGTGTCGGGTTTGAAGTGGTTCTACTGAAACATGCTCCAGCCTGGAGGCTGTACATCAGCAGGTATCGAAAGTTTCAACCAAATGTCCTGAAAAAGAATGACGTCGACTGACTTAGTTTGATGTTCTAGTTTCTCATTTTTTAAATGCCACTTGTGAGTCTGTGCATACGAAGTATTAAGGGTCAAGAAAAAAAGAAAAGTGGAGCAGTCATTTAATAGTACATGATCAATTACAAAAGTAGTTAGAATGAAGCTTCGCATTAATAACTGTTCAAAGACTGCATTTATTCTAACCGCTGAATGAACCAGACGCAGACGGCAACGTGACCATAAAAAGGGCTGTTTTATTTGTTTGAATGTACAGACGAGCTCTAACGATAGCGGTGCAGCTGCAGGGTGTTGCGCCTCTTCCAGGCAGCACGGCGAGAGCCTCCGATGGTCAGGTGGAACTTGTGGCCCTTGCCCAGGCCGCGGCTCTTCTTTCCTGCGGAGGTCAGGCCACGCATCTCCCTGTGCTTGTGCACAGCCTTCGTGATCCATTGGGTGTCTGGATTGCGTCTGATGGCCTTGTGGAAGATGTCGACCAGAATCACCTCGAAGAACTTGTAGGTGGAGTCCTCGCCCACCCAGTAGGAGCTCAGCACTCGCAGGCCTCCGCAGTGACGACCAGCACGCTCCTGGGAAATAGAAACACTTAGATTGTGACTGGCCATACCAGTAATGTAATAAATCCTGTGTAATAAAAGGTAAATCAACACCAACAGTAATATGGCACCACTGTAAATGTAATTTGTGCTTTGCTGGCTCAAAGTGGCCAGAAATGTGACCATCAACACTCAGAAATACTTGAAGGCAAAAAGATCACACATTGCATAACAAACTGATCGCAAATCATATTTAACATAAAGATACAGTCAACTTAAAATTCAGTTACATTCTGACATGAGCAGCTTTGATTGCTCTTCAACTACCAAACTGAGGCTCTTGTGAGACTGAACTAAGCTGATGATACCTGCAGTATTCCCTTTAACAGATGGTAAACAAGTTCATTTAAAAACGCCCTGCGTTGATCCATCTGTGCTGTAGGGTCATTGATACGCATTAAATACACCAAGTTTTTGATTAACGACGATTAACAACAATAATGTATGTATGAAACTGTGACCATTTCTTTAAAGCTAAATAAAAGGATAAGAAACAAATCTATTGACAAAGTAATTCCTTTCAGTGAGCCAGGTTGAACACCAGGACACTGCAATCCCTCAGATAATATTCCTTTTGTTTATGAACCGTTTATTCAACCTCCGCTCCATATGCAATTTGTGTGTATCCAGCAGTGGTAATATAACCACCATTGACATTGAGAATAAAACAACTTGTGGAGACACAATGTTTAGTTACCGAGTTGTACTCTAAAAGGAGCGACTAACACCACTAACAGTCGATGGCTATTAAAGTTAAATTTAAATTATATCTAAATAAATACACTTTCTGCTGTATGCAAACCAAGCATCAGGTTATGGTCTGGATATGCGATGACTACACAGAACCATCAGAGGAGCAAACAATTGAAACATAAAAAAAAAAGGTTTAAAGCATAATGGGTTGAGTTTCCACACAACTCAAGCACCTTTTAACTGCTGTGAACCATCCACTTGAGAGTATGTAGTAATCAGCATTAACAAAAATTGACCAAGACGTCAAAGGATTTCAGAACTGTTAAATCAATCATAAGAGCCCACTTGTGCAGATTTAATGGCCATAGAAAGATAAACGTACCTCAGCAGTGGACTGCAAGCTGCGGGCAAACTTGATCTGGTTGACACCATGGTGCACTGGCTTGCCGTAGGTAGCACCTTTGGGCACAGGGCGTTTACGGCCACCACGGCGCACACGGACGCGATACACAACGTAACCTGTATGCACAAACACACAATATCAGCAAGAGGGACCCTCGCGTGCAGGGTCCGGCATCTCCGGGGCTCAGCGCTCACCCTGCTTGGCCTTGTAGCCCAGTCTGCGGGCCTTGTCGGGTCTGGTGGGTCGGGGGGCACGGTGCAGGTTGGACAGCTGCCGGTACTGCCAGCAGCGGACACGCAGAAGGAAGCGCATCACATCGGACTGCTTCTTGCGCCATAACTCCTGCATATACCTATATGCTCCCATGTTGACTTATCTAGAAACAACACGAACAAGTATGTTAAACAGCCATCGACTCATCACCTGCTTGAAGTGTAATATCTAAATAGTAAATGGGATTTATAATGGATGACATGCGACCAACATCTGCAATGATGTTTCAGAGATGAGCCATGACAAGCGTCTGCAAGCAAAATCCTTGTATTAACTGCGGTCTTACTCAAAGAAAAGCATGTATTTAAGGGAAGTCCTATGAATCTAAACCCATAACAGCGCATTGGTTAAGACCCCGGAGAATCCGGACAATACGAGTGTTTAGACGACCTACGTGTTAAGCACTTTCAGACATGATTTCACATACTCGGTAAACTGCTTTAATACAACCTAGACGCGTATCACATTAAAAACCGCATAAATGAATGAGTTAACGCAGTGAGGATACCCATGCTGGTTAGATATCGAGCTAATGCTAACGTTAGCCACGTAGCTTCTCACTCCAGCTACAGGGAGTTGTAGTCGCGGTTTACGTTTACCCTGCAATAGTAAACAGTACGCGCAGTTTTAGAGAAGTGTTAGAAAGCGAGGAGTTCAGGAATTTGAGAATAAAGTAAAGACACAATTGTAAAAAAAACATTTGCCTCCTAATGCGGCCGGTAGTTAGCGGCTAACAGATCCGGCTGCATCACAGGAGCCATACAAAAACCCGCTAATAGTCAGTGTTTTTAACAACGTTGTCAGAAAAGAATCAAGGCGTATAAAGTTGGAATTCGGTCTCTTCACAACATCGTAAGCCATACAGACAGATGAACGGACGTTCATGATGATTTAAATGGATTGCGTTAAGTAAAAGGTATAGAAATACTCGCTTACATGATGGCGTACCAGCCGGAAAGAGAGAGAAAAAATACCCAGCATGCTTTATGAAAACGACGATGACGCCTTTCCGCTGTTGTGCTCATGGGAAATGTATTCTTTATTTGTTTTCTATTTCTGTACGCTTTTGAAGATACTTTTGTGGTTACTTGAGAATCAAACACGCGTTGTAGGTTTTTAATTAGAGGGTAGTTCAAAACCAAATGCGCTCACAGTGTCTAGAGAAAAAATATACATCTAGTTTCTAATATATTGACCGAACATATTGTAATATATTGACATATTGTCAGAATATAAACAGAACTAACTGCTTCGGTACATATGTTTTCGGAACCGATGTATTGTGTAATATTATTACACAAATTGTATTTGGTGTCATATGATTACTCTGTCGCTTCTTCTTATTATGATTATTGTTTCACAAACAGCGGCTGAATGGAATACCGTCGCGCATGCGCATTGGCCAAAACAACTCAGCGTTCGCAGAGCTGAATGGACGCACCGGCTATGATGCTACGTTTAAAGACTTGATTGACAGCACGTTATCCTCCGGAATCCAAGTAAGCAACTTTTGCCATTCGTACCAATAACCAGCACCAGGGCCCGATAGGTCGTTGCGAGTTGACATGGCTTGGCATGGCTCCTGCTAGCCTGTTAGCTAGCCAGGCTAACGCTGTCATAGCTAAGTTCACTCACGTTAAAGCAGCGATGATAAATCAAAGTTTGTTTGTGGCTCTTTACAGGGGGACCCGCTTGGTAGTGTTAATGTTAGCACAGCATATCTACTACATGTCGCACGGTACGATAAACACTGACATGCTGACATTGTAGGCTCGCAATGGGAAAAGGCTGTAAAGTTGTGGTGTGTGGCCAAGCAGCAGTTGGGAAAACTGCCATTCTGGAACATTTGCTGTACGGAAATCACTCTGTGGGTGAGTACTGTACCAGGGACACTAGCGTAACACAGCTGCACTGTTATACATCATCTGATTTCACAAGGGATCAATTTGACCTTGAGATGGTCGACTATGCTCTCGTTGAATATTTCTAATGCTTGTGCATCATCCCCGGTTTGCTGAAAATCCCCTTTTCCTGAAGTCTGTTGTCTTCACTTCCCAAGGTTCCGAATCCAGCGAGACCCAGGAGGACGTGTACGTGGCCTCGGTGGAGACGGACCGCGGCGTGAAGGAGCAGCTGAGGCTTTATGACACCAAAGGCCTCCACGATGGGCAAGACCTCCCCAAACACTACTACTCGGTGGCAGACGGCTTCGTGCTCGTCTACAGCGTCGACAGCTCCGAGTCCTTCAGGAAGGTCGACACGCTCAAGAAGGAAATCGACAAGTCCAGAGATAAAAAAGAGGTGTGGCTGGTTCAGTGTTCAGTACTAAGTGTTCTCCGCCGTGCAGTGAGTTTATGTTGGCAAACATCAGCACCTTGGAGAACTTCATTTTGAAGTGTATGAAATATCAGTTCAGTTCCATTAGTTCAGCTGTACATTCTTCTACCACCTTTAGAGCATCATGGCGCGGACAAATACAATTTAGAGAAACATAAAACAAAGATGTAATTTGCATTTATTCATACAAAGCAGCTGCCTTTGCATGTTGGCCCTCTGCAGTGTAAGTGTGTGCAGCAGTTTGGTGTAACGTGATGGAAACCAGTGACACTTAATAACATGTTGACCCCGGCTATTTAATAAGACCCACATAAATCGGATGAGAAATGACAGCTAGTAGCAGTTATCACGCCAGTCCAGACTACCCTGGTATTATAAAATCTAAATGAATCCCTAAGCAGTGCGACGTGGCTGTATCCGTCCCCAGGTGACGGTCATCGTGCTGGGGAACAAGACGGACCTGCGGGAGCGGCGTCAGGTGGAGCAGGAGGCGGCGCAGCAGTGGGCGCGCGGCGAGAAGGTGAAGCTGTGGGAGGTGAGCGTCACCGAGCGCAACTCCCTGATCGAGCCCTTCACCCAGCTGACCAGCCGCCTCACGCAGCCCCAGAGCAAGTCGGCCTTCCCTCTGCCCGGACGCAAGAGCAAAGGCGCGTCCAACGACATCTGAACCTCGGGCCTCCTCCAAGCCTGTTAGCATCTCGCGATTTGCGTCCTCGTCCGGTCCGTCTCGTGTCCCCCGTGCGGCCCGGCAGCAATAATGTTCACGGTGCTGCCTCTGCTTGTGGTAATGCGCGTCCAGCCTGTGTGATCTGATAGAGATGCTACTTAGAGCTGTAGAAGCATCTCGTCGAGAGGATATTTATTTACTAATTTATTTTTGTCACTTTAATGAGCCGCATTCCTTGACTTCTGAAAATGTAACGGATGTCCCGCAATGTTTTGTGTCCTTAATGTCCCAAAGTAATAACACTTAATGTGCTGCTAGTGAACAGAGTTAGAGGGACTGTAATCCTAAAGTTTTCTCTGCTCTGTAACCGTCCTAAGATTCACTGAATAAAATCGTAGCCTCTTCATATTTTTATCTTCTGAAGTCTGTGGTGATCAAACAAAGTGCGACGCTTCAGTTGGTCATGTTTAATTCTTAAGGGAGAAAACGGACCAGCTTTATTATCGGTACAGAACCCAAATCACAATTAATACCTAAACATGTCTACGTGTGTTAAATAGCTTTTCAGGGTCAGGCAAACACCAACTGCACCCTAATGACTGGGAATCTAGCAGGTTTAATATTAATGTCCATCTTCAAAAGCAAGAGATAAAAATTCAAAAGGAGAAAACACTAAATGCATAATTGCCCAATTTGATTATTTGGGCTGGAGATAACTTAAAAAAAAAAAATACAAAAAAAAAAAAATTTCAGGAGTTAAGGACTTCCAATCCCCAGATAAAAATCCCCCCCCCCGCCGCTGCCAGGAACCGTACGACGCCCCCACATCCCAGAGTCATCCAATCAGCAGCTGCGCTGGGGGCTATGTGGCGTAGCGCTTGGTCCACTGCTTGGCTATCCTGTCGTGCTCGGGCCTGTTTGTTGTGTACTGCGTGGCGATGCTCCCCACCAGAGGGTCCGCTGGGGAGGGACAAACCAAGCGCATCAACAAGAATTCTGGATGCTCCTTCTCAACACAATAAAAGTTGAAAAAACAGCTAAAAAAAACCAACAAGAACACCAACCTCGCTTCTGTGCGATTATTTGTGGGGGGATTAAATACATCACCCACAATGACCTACTAGAAGATACTGATTCACTGTATGGCAAAATGCCTGAATGATAATCACACTTAAGCATTGCCCAGCCTTCCCTCACGGGGTCGTCATGGTTACGTCCATCAAATACAGCAGTTACTGTATGATTACTCAGCATTTGTTGGTCATATACTGTAAATGAATGACTTCTGCTTCAACTCGCACACCTCATTGTCCTGCCTGCTTTTCAAAAGTTGGACTAAATGCTGCATCAGTAAAAAAAAAAAAAACATTCAATGAATTATTTTTCCAGGCCGTCTGCACTATGCTCCACCCTCGGTCTTCAATCTGGAGCCGTTAGACTTTAAGGCTGCGCACCATGCACCAGAGTCAGGAGGAGATCCAACCAACGTTCTTAAAGTCCATCATATATGACGTGACCTTAAAGTGGAGAGCTGCTGATACAACAGTAACAGTAACACTCTTACTAAAAAAATCCCCAAAACATCTGAAACATCGGCACGCAAAAAAGGTGATTTTTTTTTTTAAAGCCCAAAGCTTTTGTGTGCGTGTGTGTGTGTGCGTGTGTGTGCGCGCGCTCTCACCGGGGTTGCAGTCAGTGAGCAGGGAGCAGATGGACAGCAGCACCTTGGAGATGGTGAGGGCGGGACTCCAGTTGTCCTTCAGGATGTCCAGGCAGATCACGCCCTGGCTGTTGATGTTGCAGTGGTAGATCCTCGTGCGGAACGTCACCTTTTGAAAGAGCAGCTCGACAGATGACATTCACGCTGAAGAGAGTTTAGATAGAAGGGGCCCGTGTTTATGTTCATTTCTTATTTCATCTGCGCAGTCTGGTTGCGACAGCTCCTCTCTAGAAGGGAGCAGATGATCCCACACAACAGAGGCGAAAGGCCTGAGGAGGCCTTGAAAAGCACAAACGCGCCCTCTGGTGGCAGACGTGAGAAGGACACCTCTTCACCACAAAGGGCAGCAGGACGCCGCTCGGCACTCACCTTGGGGGGCTTGAAGGGGTAGTCTGGGGTGAAGGCGATGTCCAGGAAAAACACCCCCCCCTCGTACACGGAGCCGGGGGGGCCCAGGATGGTCGACCTCCACTCGTAGACGTTGTCTCCTTTGGGGCCGGCGCTGTCGGCACACAGAGAGCAGTTATTCTCCACCGTGGAAACATCTGCTGCAATTGTGCTAAATCCTGATCTACTAAATCTGCAAAATGATTAAATTATGTCCATTTTTTCCCAGTCGGGACTCTATCCCAATCCTAGTTATTCTGTTAGTTATTCATTAAAACAACAATTGCCCGTGTGAGTCATTATGTCCTCCGTCGGTGGAGACAAAGCCGAGGACTACAGCCGCTTCACCAGAGCCTCCGCTCCACCCAGCGAGTCACCGGCAGCTTCTGGAACAGCTTGATGAAGCGCTCTGAACTCCACCTTGTGGGTTTTGACGTTTCACGTTTTTAAAAACGATAAACGGCCTCTTCGATCCCGTTTAGGGGAAAACAGTGAACACGAAACACGGCGTCCTGGAGAGTAAACGTCAATTAAGTCCACGTTTGTCTTTGACATTTCCAGCTGATCGTGAAAAAAAAAGTCAATTTATAAAAATTTAAAAAAAGCGAATATGTATTTTTTTGTATATTACGGCTATTGTTACTATTATTAAATGATAGATAATCTATAAACCTTCCTGCGGAGGAGCGCCGAAGTACCGGTCGCACCCCGGGGACTCGAGCAGAGACCCCGTAGAGTAGGTGTCGTATCACCCCCCCCGCGCCCCCCCCCCCCAGACACCCCCGAATCAGCCTGACTGGGATGGACAACAGAGGCGTCTCACATTCAGGGACAGCTTCCTCCCGCCTGCACACAAAGGAGACGCAGTGCTTTGTGGTAGGCAGGAATACGCCACACTCTCACTTGTCCTTCACTTCTGTGGGCGGGGGGGCACAGACATGGGGGGGGGGGGGGGGGGGTTATTCTGCTCTGTGTCCACGAGTGCTGCCAGAAGCCTGCTGACATTTTGGCTGATTCATTCTTTAGAAGACTTTAACCTTTCAAACCAGCAGTGACCGTGACCCCCCGCCTCACCCCCCCGCCTCACCCCATGCCCCCCCCCTCCCCCTCCCTCAGTAGACAGAATGCACTACGATGACAGCGCGGGTATTAAATCATTCTTGAGGGGGTGACCTCCCAGCGCTCCACCTCTCGTCTAGGCAGCCGTGTCAGCAGGCGACACCTCCGCCCGTTTCCGTGGCGACGGGAAGCTGTCGTCCGCGTCACACCGGCGACGTCCTCACAGCGGAGGAAGGGAACCCTACGCCGAACTTTATTACAGTTTTAACCAAATAAGCACATAAGCCAGCAAGCGGACTTATTTTCTATTGCTCTCATATCAAAGTAAATGTCTTCAGTTTGTCTCTGAATGTGTAAAAGCGTCTCTGGGCTCTAACGAGACGCTCTCGTTAACACTCCTTATGCTTAAATCAAGCGCTCTCTTTTGTTTAACGATGCCTTTTACTCCCAAACCAGAGCGAGTCACACACACACACACACACACACACACACACACACACACACTATTGTGATGACAGAGAGAAACACTGTAATAAGCAGACTGATAATGACTCCACTCCACAAAGAGTCCCGAGGAGACTCGATCAACAGCAGCCCCCCCAATTTAATACAACGGCAATGAGCCTACAAATGTGCTTTATGAGCGTCGTGCTGGATGATCATCACATGGTAGCATTTGTATTCCTTCACTGAAAACAAGTCATGCCTTCGGTCTTACAAAATAAAAGCAGAGTTAAAACGAAAGATCCATTGTAAGGATGCTTCAAGTAGAGAAAGATTATTGTGCAAAAACCTGGCAAAGTTATATAGGAAAACCAATAGGAAACTGGGACGGGTACCCGTGTAAATAATCATTAAAAACAAATGACGGTGATCCTCCCGACTGACAGATGATCGCGTCACTCGAGTTCACGCGCCGGGAGAAAAGTTCTACGTAAACTGTGGTGCAGCCGTGCTGAGGAAGATGTGGTGTTCTGTTGGGACAGTATTATTATTACCCAACTACATCAAACCTCTCGAGTGCAGAAAGCGAGCCAGACCAGAGGGAGGTGTTGAGGTTTGTACCTGCAGCACAAGAGCGAAGCCCTCTGCTTCCCCTCTTTGTGAAGCAACAGCGGCCGCTTCCTCCTCCGGGGGGGGGGGGGGGGGGGGGGATACGGAGAAAACCTCTGCAATCCGCCGCCGACGGCCCGTGGACAAGAGAACAGCACCACCCTGCTTAGCACGAGAGAGCCTGACGTAGACTGCTCATAACCTCCCTTCAGCCGCCATGAGCCCCCCCACCTGAACCCCTCCACCCCCCCCCCCCCGGAATGCCAGGAACCCGCGCGGCACTAGAGGGCAACGTCTAAAAAAGGACACAGAGGACGGCGGGGGGGGGGGGGGGGGGGGGGTGAAGGACAGAAAAAAGAGCAAATAGGAAAAGAGCAATAAATAAAGAGAGCCGGGCGAGAGAGAGGGAAATAAAACAGGGGGGAGGAGGGGGTGGGGGGGGGGGGGGGAGTATAATTGGATTTTTGATGAATGACAGACGAAAGGCTTCAGCCTCATCGCGCTCACAGAGCGAAAGTTTGCGCTGACGATCACGCCGGTCAGCAGGAGTCTCCTCCTCATCCGTCAGTGTCCATCCGTCAGTGTCCATCCGTCAGTGTCCATCCGAAGAGCGAGGAGAACAAACAGGAAGTCCCCCCCCCCCCCCCCCCCCGTGCTGAGTGGAGGAGGGGGGGGGGGTGGACAATGTGGAAAGTTCAGTCCCCCTCGCTCTTCAGAGGCTCAGCAACTTCCTGAAATCGCTGAGCAGTGTCGTGTTTTTTATTAGCTTAAAAACAAAAAGGAATCTGTTCCGTTTGTTGGATCCACTTCTAGCCGAGGCCTTTAATACTTGGGGGGACCAACAAAGACACCATCTGCTGAGAAGACACCCTGATTTCCCAGTTTGACCGACCGCGTGTGTGTGTGTGTGTGTGTGTGTGACGACGACGCTCCTTCGCTCACCTGCAGTTTGGCGGCGGATCCAACGTGATGTCGGCCAGTTCCTTCTGAATCCTGCAAAGACGAAAACCAAAGCGCCAGCGTTGGAAAAAACAAAAGCGCCAAAAGCGGACCGGACTCCGTTTGGGTCGGCTTGGGGATTCTAAGGCGGGTTCTTACGCAGCTGCGTGATAAGAGGAGCCGACGGGGGAACATCTCACCTTTTAGCGCTGGTGGAGAGGAGCTTGGAGGTCTTGTTCATGCTGGCTTTGCTGTCTCGTTTCTTCGCGGCGTTCTCTTCCTCCTGCTGCTGATGCTGATGATGATGATGATGATGATGAGTGGACGACGAAGAGCTGCTGCTGGTGCGGGAATCTTCATCCGACATACCGAGCCTGGGGGGGGACATTTAGAAGAAGAGCCCCCATGGGTTCAGAGTAAAGATGGACAGGGACCAATGGGGGGAGCAGCCCTGGATCCATTACACCTGATACAGAGACAACGGAACCCTCGGCGCGGGACCCGGATCAGCCCCACGTCGCGCCAGGTGTCACACCTGTACCGCGAATAGACCACGCGGTCCTCACTAGCCGCCCGCGCGACCCTCGTCGCGTTTCTTCAGCGAGAAATCGAACTGTTCTCCACCGACCGTCTCCCTGTAATCCCCGCGACTCCATTAACGCCCCCCGCGGGGAAATAGTCTCCCCCCCCCCCCCCGTCGCTGCCAAGCGGATCTCTCTCCTCCCCCCACAAGAAAAACACTTAACACCTCGAGGCGATTGAAACTTTCCCGGTGGGGGGGTCCCGCTGTCAGCCCGTTTCTAAACGCGTTCAAACCCGAACCGCGCCGCTCACTTCGTGTGTTTTCCTTCCTTTAAGAGCAAAAAGCCCGTCGACGCGCAGCTGATCTCGGATCAGTCACAGGATGGAACGAGTCCTCGCTGCCCTCCTCGTATAGGACGGTGACGGTGACACCTCGGTGGTCCTCCCCCCCCCCGACGTGTCCTCTGAAGGGACACGCGTCGCGCTAACCAGCCGGGACGCCGTGACGCGAACTTGGAGTATTTGGTACCTTTCTTTGTGTGTGTGTGTGCACAGCCTGCGTGTTGTGCGTGCCTCTCCGCCGCCTGGACGCACCGCTGTCAAGTCGCCGGCGGTGCAGAGAGCTTCCACTTCCGGTCATCGGTCTAACAAATAAAAGCACACGGGGAAAGCGCAGGCGGTGTCGTGGTAGAAAAGATGGGGATCGAGTTTATTTATATAGCAGGAAAGTCTGTGCAGTAAAAGCACGTCAACGTAAACCAATTGAGCATGAATGATACACACAATTAATAGGAAGCACGAACAAAACTTGCTAAATACTGCGGGCATCTATATATAGATGGGTTCACCTTTAATCATTATCAATGTATCTTTATGTACACATTTAGCATGCATACAATTTATAAATCAATGATGATAACATTAAATGCATAATAAAATAAATGAATAGTAAATCCTCAATTTGCTTTACTTGTATTTGTTGTGAAATTATCGTCATGTATGATGCAATGATTCTGTGACTAAAACAAAATAGGTAGTTGTCTATAGTTAGTCAGTTGAGGCTCGGCGCTTTTATTTTGCCGGGTTTCAATAGTCTAACTTCCGGGATTAACGTGACGTGTCAACAAGAACTTGACGCTGTCGCTGGACGCGTGCCTCTCCTCGCCGGAAGTGTCGGTCCAGCAGGAGACAGACGTCCTCACATTGTAATCTAGATTCATCATTCTTATTCTTTGCTCTTAATTCACAGCCAATTTAACTTAAAAGCTAAATGTTGGGCTAATTTGTGGAAACATGGCAGCAAAACCATTATTAGGAGGGGAAAACTGTTAATTCATGACTTTTCTCGAGAATTTATTAGTTAAAATATTCTCAATTTTGCTCTTGCTGTATCGAGGCATTTATACAAATTGCATTCTGATGAATACTTTCTGTATTTAAGCATAATCTGTGCAATTTATAAGCCAATCAAGTAGTGGAAACTTTGGAAATGAATGAATGCTGGCTACTGTTAGCCATTAGCTAGAGTTACTTTCCAACACTAAAACATGGAAACCAAGAGTTGAGTGACAGTTTTAAAAGGACATTGTTGGGCCTGATAAAGTGGCCTGACATGCGAAGTGGGTTGTGCATTAAATAAACATTAGAATAAGTGTTTGCCATGAGAGATAGAGCGCCACTTTTCATCGCATACATACTGCAGAACGTTTTCATGTGGTATTCACCATAAGCAGATCTAGTTTAAGGGCCATCAATTAGCCTGATTGACACATAATGTCTTCCAAACTGTGCATTCTGTAGCAATTATTTAATGCTAGGTGAACGAAACACATAATTATATGCACGCCTGTTATTTTCATGTAGTGTTTTCAACAGTTTATGTTATTATGGCGAGGGCCACGTGGGTCCCTTGAGGGCCACGGGGCCTTTGAAACAGCATTTAGACCTTCACGTCGCAGAATTGAAGATACAAGTTTATGGAAACAGTTTGAATGAATTAAATATGACCATTTGTACTAAGATGCTGTGCAGTGTCATTATTGTATAATGGGGGTGTTTAACGGGAACGTTCATGCAGAGCTGGGTATTTAAAACGCTGTTTAGGTCACACTACGTGGTTTGACATCGTGACCCGTTAAGCTCGAGCGCATCAAACCCGCTGCAAAACACGCGCGCGTCCTTGCGCGCACCTCGTGCCTTTTGGTTTCCTCAGACCAGCTTCGCTCCCATCGATCTCACCATGTGTGAACACGCATCGGTGACTTCTCCTTCTCCCTGCAGTGTGTGAGGGGGGGTGGATGAGAATGAAGCACCCCCCCCTCGCCCCTCATTCCTCCTCCCCCTCCTCCCACTGACGCGTCCACCATAATTAACTGTGTTGCGCCACTTCGTCGGTTTTGCAGCGTAGTCAGAGACGAAAAAACCCGCAGCGGCGCCTCGGCTCGAGTCCGGGAGGAGCGACGTCAACAAGTGTGAGTTTCTTCATCGGTGTTCTCACGACACGCGCGCGCGCGCACGCACACACACCTACACTTACACGTCCACCCACACACACACAACCAGTTCGTCTTACAGCATGTCCATTATTCTCGTTGGACTGGCAAAGGGCATTCTGGGAAATGTAGGAAACATATCAATGATTGAAATACAGGTCAATGGGCAAAAGGCGTAACATTTCTCTTGAGTAACGCAAAGCGGTGACTGTTCTTGTGCTCGCTATCTGTTAAATATCTTGTTTGTACAAGATAATTGTTTGTAATTGTTTCCACTTGTGTGACAAGATGATCGCTTGTGATAAAACAAAGTAAATCATCTGATATCAAGAACATCACTTGAACGAACTCGTGCAATCCTCCGCACGGTAAACAATATTTTGTTCATGCAAGATCATCATTTGTTCAACCTTGTGCGCAAAAGAAATGAGCTGACGTCTTGTTTGTTCAAGATAATACTTGTTTTCAGCTGAAAAGATCCACATCTTCTGCGAAGGAGATTAAAAAATGAGATAACTTCAAATAAGGTCTAAAATCCAAAGGTCCATTTGGGGTTTGAAATGAATACACCACCCGGGGAAATTCTCTCAGCACGGTCCAAATTAATTTTAAAACACTTTGAGGATGGATGTAAAATCAGAGAAGAACACAATAAAATAGATTTATTCCCTGGTTGCCTCATCTGATCCGATTGTTCAATAGGATGTGAAGTCTCTTCAGCAAAGGCAATGTCACAACATTTACAGGTTAGTTCTAAATGCTCATCTGATTCTATTTAGCAGACTTGAAGGTGTTGATTTAATGTTATAAAATAGGTCATATTTCATCATTTGAGAAGCCTTCTGCAAGCTTTCATTTTTGCTTTGCTAGCAAAACAACATCAGGGGCAAAATAAGCTGAACATGACAGCGAATGGACATTTACAACCAGGAAATATGTGCAGCCTGAAACCATTTTAACATCAATCCATATTCTAACCAGCAAACACCCCATCACTCCTTTGTGTGTGTGTGTGTGTGTGTGTGTGGGCGCTTCGGTTTAAAATGTAGGATGAAAACACACAACACGACCTGACAAAGTGTCTCCAGCGAGCGCGCAGCACTTCAGGGGGTAAAAAAGAAAGAAATGGGCCTGATGGGACAGATGGAGACACCGTTCCACACTCCGCCCTTTAAAAACAAGAGACTGAGACGCCGTCCGTCACATTACAGCCAGTGTTTAATTGGGTATTCAATGAGTATGTTTTCTCACAAGGCATTAAATGTACAGCAAACTACCACTATCGTCATACGTGGTGATGGGACCACTCCATGCCGGAAATAAAACGCCACATGACCACATGTCCGCCGCCGGAAAACACGTGTCCTGATGCCATGCACTAATATTGACCATTAGCTGTAAAAACCACTGAAAGAAAAACAAAAATAACAAATGCACTCACTCTGTATGATCCTTTTACATGAAGCCATCACATGGAAACGGGAATAGCACACGCACGCTTTTAGATAAGAAGACGACGACGGTGGCGACGATGTTATAAACAATGCAACGACGATAAGAACGACGACGACGACGACGACGAGAACAATAACAGTATTAAAGCTTTTCATGACCATATCAACATTCAGTGTATTGGAAAATACAATCCCAATAGACTCTTTGTATAAAAAAGAAGCTTTTCAAGTCAGCATGGAACAAATAACAGTTCGTTTCTCTGGGGGTTTTTTGGGGAGAGGAGGGAGGAAAGGAGGGAGGAGGGGAGGGGGTGACAGGAGCGGCTGTGCTTCCATAGATTTCGGGAGGACTTGTGTGTGTGTGTCTGTGTGCGTGTTGGGTCGAGCGAGGGGTCCTGGAGGTCCTGCCGCCGGCGGCGCCGGCGCTCTATGTGGCGTAGCGCTTGGTCCACTGTTTGGCTATCCGGTCGTGCTCCGCTCTGTTGGTCAGGTACTGTGTGGCGATGCTCCCCACCAGAGGGTCGGCTGAAACACAGGAGAGATCCAGGAGGAATGAGACGCGGGGTTTAAACACAACGTAGAGTAAATTAGGTTCAAATATAAAATGTCTTTTCTAGCTTGTTGTTTTTTTTTTAGTTGCAGGTGTTTTCAGGGTGCAAAGAGAGGAGCAGACACCTTCATCATAGACGACCAGCCCCATAACATCAGCACACAGCAGCCTGGATTCTCTCTGGCTTTGTTAAAAATGGGAGGTTACCTTACCGACAGGACAGCCCCCCCCCAGGGGGAGACCTGCTCGTGGGGGCCCTGTACAGGGTTAACTCTGGCATGGCGGCGGCCCTTTCCCGGGGGGTTTGATTAACTGTCACTCTAACCCCCCCCCTGCTTTAATGAGCTCCATGCCGATGATCTCCACCTCCTCGCTGGGGGGGGCGGAGGGGGTGTAGCAATTGGGCTGATTTGATGAGGCAAGAGGCGGAAAGAGGGGGAGAGTGCGTGTGTGGAGTTTGGAGGGTACGGCGATAAAGCGTCTTTTGTATCGCACTTTAAAGGAATCGCCTCATTTCATCTCGCCGACATCTGAAAACGTGGCGGAGGAAGAGGAGGAGGAGGAGGAAGAGCTTTTCTCATTTTCGAGAGTCTACACGGCAACGTTATCAAAGAGGCCCCCCCCCAGAGAGGACCCGAGCTATCATCAGAGGTCTTCACAATCAGCACTATCACCCCCCCATCTCCTCCCCCACCATTCACATGTGCAACAACCCGTCATTCTTCTTCTACCTCTCCTGCTCCGCCGCATTTCTCCATCGCTCTTTCACTCCGAACCTCTGAACCGCTGTGATTCTGCGCTTCTCTTTTTTTTTTTGGTTGTTGTGCTGCTTTTGCCACCTGATTGTTTTACTTGGTCGCGCCAGCAGAGATTACCTGCGTTGGCAGCGGAGGAGCAGTGACGGCTTTAACAGGACTATAAAAGACCGGAGTGGATCTAATTTGCTTTAAAGCCGCCGGTCCTGGTTCAACATTGATTCTCGGGCAGTGAAGGGAATATCAATGTTTGCAAATGCTGATGCTACAAAAAAAACCACGCTGGAATATTTAGTTTCATGAACTTAAGCTCTCTACCTTTTCTTACTCGATTTTTACTCATCAAAAAATGACTTCCGTCACTTTCTTAAATCAACAAGAGGGTTCTTCACTCTGAACCGATTTTCTTTCATTTCAACCCGGCGATTCAGTTTGTCTTTCATGAGAAATTGTTTTTGGTCATAATTAACTTCTGAATATCAAATAACCTTCCCCCGAAAAACCGTTTAGTTTCAGGAAGTTAAACACATTTTTTTTGGAATATATATATATTTTTTAATGTTTAGTTTTTACACATCACGCGAGCGCTATGACCTTCCTCTTCTACTGTGTAGAGTTTGATCCCACCACATCTGTTTGGCAGCATGCATTGGTATGAATTACAATTTAATAACGGTCCAAATGTTTTGAGGTCGTTCCTCTCTCGCGCACTTTGTGACAAATTGCGAGCTTTCTGTCTGCACGAGGCGGTTTGGTGATCACTAAAGGCTCCGCCTCCTCCCGACCGCTGTCGCTCATTTGTAATTAGTCGTCAGTTACATCCAGGAGATCTCAGAGGGAGCAGCAAGGAGACCAGGTGAGAGTGTGTGTGTGTGCGTGTGTGTGCGCGCGCTCTCACCGGGGTTGCAGTCAGTGAGCAGGGAGCAGATGGACAGCAGCACCTTGGAGATGGTGAGGGCGGGACTCCAGTTGTCCTTCAGGATGTCCAGGCAGATCACGCCCTGGCTGTTGATGTTGCAGTGGTAGATCCTCGTGCGGAACGTCACCTGGACAGCCGGCGGCGAGAGTGCGTTAGAGCGGCGTCGGCGAGTCATCCTTTTATTAAGGATTTGCATATTGCAACTTCACATCTACGACCTAACAAAGTGACGCTCATGATCAGAGAGTGTTTGTCAGATCTTATCAGTTAAAAAAAAGAAACCGTCATTCATTTCCAGTGTCTATTTTAAATCACTCGTTTAACCAGCTTGTATGCTTTTTACTTTTGGAGCAACGTTTTAAATTGTGCAGCACTTCATATTCTCATTTTCAACTGATAACTTTCACAATCAAACAAAAGGCTCCTCAATCATCACGTCGCCAACATTAAATACAGATTTTAAATAGTAACGCACAACTGGAGCGACCACGCAGACACGCGCGAGCCGCCCGCTGTAAAACACGCTGTGACTCATTTCCAAAAGTCCAAACACGCCGGCGATGGACGTCTTCCGAGGAGCCGATGCGCCGACAAAACATCTGCCTCGTCTCAGTCGCGCTCCGGATGCTCAGGTCGACGCCGCCGCCGCTCGACCGAGCTGCACAGAGCGCCTGCGTCTGCAATCTCCGAGACGGACCGGACCCGCGGAAAAACCTTCGACCTCTTTCCTGTAATTAGCGCTGCGCTCCTCCCTCTGCTCGCCGACGGGCGACAAAAGGCCGTCTCCTCCCCGCTGAAAGCCAGGCCGCCGTGACGAGAGGCGCCGCTGCCCGGCACCACGAGGCCCCCCCCCCTCCCTCCCTCCCCTCCCCCTGCCTCCTCATCTCGCGGCTCATTCCGATGATCAGGTTTATGCGTTTCTGGACCAAGCGGAACGCTTTGAACTTGGAACATAGAGACATTGTGCTTTTAGCGAACATCTGGACGAAAGGGAGGAGCGCAGATGTCCGTCTTTCAGCTCATTCTGTCAATGAAGTACTTCACAATCTACCGGTTTGCAGACGCAACAGGAGGAACTAAGAAGCAAAGCCGTTTTGCATTAAATAATCTCCGGCAGCTTTCAAAGGTTGTGTGAACTCACAGTGCACGACTCCATAACGCTGGACTACTAGAGCGTCTTTTTCACAGTAGAGCGCGCCGTAAAAGTCCCCTCCACCTCTAAAGTGCCACATTTGGCGTTCTTCAGCTCAGGTCTGTTCATTTACTATATCTGCAGGGAATAAGGAAAAAGTCCTCTCGGGGCGAAAAGCAATCGAAGTAGGCAGTTTCATCGGGAAGGGTCGGTATAGAGGGGAGGGGGGGGGGGGCCACCGGCCCAGTCTGAGCTCCACTAGGCGGCCCGGTCTGAGGTCCAGTCCTGGCCCCAGTGCCGGCGCGCTGCGCAGCGGGGAAATGGGAGGGATATCGTGCAGGGGGAGATAATGCACGCGGCCACGGAATTTAGCGGAAAGCCGCGAGGAAATTAGAGCTGGAGGGGGGGAGGAGGAGGAGGGGTGGGGGGGTTACGTTAGTCGGAGGAGCCTAATCTCCCGTCACTGGCTGCTCCCGCACAAACGGTTCCGGCGGTGGAACTCATTCACAGTCATTCAGGCCGACGGCGTCTTTTAAGAATAAATAAAAGATGTGAAATATAAGTCGGGAATTTTCAAAGCTTCACTCGCAGCTTAAGGTTGTTTTCAACGCCTGCTGAATCAGATCTTTGAACTCTGGTGTTGTTTTGGCAACAGCATATAGGACATTTTTGAATAAATACCCGGTTCTAGTATAATAGAGTGTTGTATACGTTGTATAAAAGGGCTTCTTTAAACAAAACCTTTAGTCTTTTATACCTCACTAAGCATTCCAAGCTTCTATTTGCAGTTTAAGCTCTCTAATTAAATAGTAAAATAACCCAAATTATGACTCATATGAAGCAACCAAGCGTGTGATTAGTCACTTTAAACTACGCACTCAAAGTCCTTATTGAAACAGGATGAACATGGCAGGTATCCTAAAATATTTCCATGTCGACTCTTTCCTGTTTTGTTTTCTTCATCGCGCGCCTCCAAATAGCAGCGAGCGTTTCCAGGCTCAAAACCAAAACCCTGGGCGCAGAAACAGAAGCACGACTCAAAAGTGTGTGTGTGTGTGGGGGGGGGGGGGGGGGGGCGCTGTCAGCTAGAGTGATGTGTAAATACTGACACACACTGGCGTCAGCAAAAACACACACAAAGACACACACACACGCACACACGCACACGGAGCCTCGCTGGAGGGGAGCCGAGAGGCTTTCAAACAACATTCCTCGTCATAGTTTCCGTTAATGAAATTCACTGTTCCTGTGGGAGCCGATGTGCTCACAACGAGGGGGGAAGCATTGCTGCCACAATGGAAAGGGGGGGGGGGGGTACGTAGCTGCAAGGCGCCACTCACCTTGGGGGGCTTGAAGGGGTAGTCTGGTGTGAAGGCGATGTCCAGGAAAAACACCCCCCCCTCGTAGACGGAGCCGGGGGGGCCCAGGATGGTCGACCTCCACTCGTAGATGTTGTCTCCTTTGGGGCCGGCGCTAGGATCCGGGAGGGAGAAAACACGGGAGACTTTAGTCCAGCGGTTGAGGTTCAGTGAGAGAAGAAGAACGAATAACGTGATTATCAGCCGTCACATCGGGGGTCCGCGAAATTTTTGGTTGATAAGACAAATTTTTTTCTCCACAAATTTAAATGTCTTCAGAATCAGAATTGTATTTATTGTCTTCTTTATTGTTGCACATTAACATAAATCCAACATATTGTAGCGAACGGATAAATTAGTCCGCAAAACACACATCCAGCTTCCCACAGCAGCTCTCAAGCCGGGCACCGGCTCACTCACAGCTCCTTTCATGCTGATACGACAGCAGAGGCACCAGCCAATCAGATTGCGTTCATGCTCACGTAAAAGCGCAAAGCTGAAAAATAAAAGATGGCGGACGAAACTCTGTAGAATAGGGGGTCCCTGCTCCATCTCGCCATCAGTTTGGGGGTCCTTGGCCTGCAAAACGTTGAAGACCCCAGCGCTAAAAAGCTTAGACAACTGGCATGTGTACACGTAAGAAAGGCTGCGATCAGGAGAAACGACGAGTGGGATCAATGTCATGTGGGGGGGACTGATCCAACAAGCGTTCACACACACACACACACACACACACACACACACACGAGGTGTCGAGCAGCAGCGAGCCCCCGGTCTCCTAACCGTTCAGCAGCTGGCGAGCTCCATTACTGCCTCGATTTAGGAAACACACACACACACACACGGCTGTGAGAAAGGAGCCACTAATCCAACTCCATCCTCTACTGGAATCAGGCACGATGCCCCGGTTGGTTTTCTTGTATTACTTTAACTTTCATCATTTACACAGATATAGAGCGTTAAGGGGGGAGGGGTGGTTAGGGTTGGGGGTGGAAGGGGGGGGTGGTTAGGGTTGGGGGTGGAAGGGGGGGGGTGGTTAGGGTTGGGGGTGGAAGGGGGGGGGGGGGGGGGGGGGTAGGGTTGGGGGCGGCGGCGGCTTTGCTCGAGGTCGAGTCGTGTTTCTGTGTCCCGTGGCGTTGGCGATTGTGCTTTGCGTGTCTGGTGAAACCAGACCGTGGCGCCCGTATTGATGCGCTTCAAACACATCGGCTCTTAAAACACACACAACTTTTGACCCGCAACTTTGAAGCACGCGGAGACAGTTCTTTTTTTTTTTTTGCCCGCGGCTGGAATCTCGGGCGTTTGTTCTTGCAAAGACGCGGATAAAGAGAATTATTAATAGTATCATCATGAATAGTTTTAAGTGGATTTTAAACTGTTTTTTATGGGCTTTTCTGAAACAGACAAGAACAAAACTGTGAGTGAAGCACAGCCTTTTGTTACAAAGATGTTTGTTTTGGTGATTTCCTCTGAATGTTAACCTCATGAGACAAACCACCAAGTGGAGTTAGTCACACAGGCCCAGTTCATTTCCACAGAATATCCGCTGCTGGTGATCCAAAAACTGCCGGGTCGTTTAAAATCAACCTGCAGGCCTCTTTAAGTCGGTCCACCACTCATTTTCCTCCCCACTCGCGTTCCCACAGTCCAGTCTGCAGCATCTGGGAATGTTTAGAGCGTTTCGCCGGCGCCCCCCCCTCCTCTTTTCCTCATGTGCCTGCAGCCTGGTACGGTCCGCCCCGACAGGAGGGGATGGATCCATGGATTTGTTATATATGACGGGCCTCTGAAATCCACCTGGGGCGGAAAACTCAAACTTGAGATGTTCATAACGAAGGCCAAATAACAACGGCGGGAACCCACAGAACGACTCCCGCCTTTAATAACGGCCGCGGAGGGCCGAGCGCCCTCGCTAGTTGCCTGCTGTGCGTCCTCCGCTAACGGGGGGAAAAAATCCCCAGATGTGCCGAATGTTCACTGATGTCTGAACTCGAGCGTCCGTCGGCCCGCCGAGCGCCATGCGAAGGCTCGTGGGCGCACGCCACGGAGGAACGGCAGAATGCGAAGCCACTTACTAACGAGGTGTCGGATTACCTCATTAAACCTTTATCTGGCGAGACAAAGTGAGCCCTCTTTTCACAGCGGCTCCGGGCTGCGCGTTCACGCCCATCGGAGGAAGACAATCGCAGCCTTTTACTGCAGCGGTTGCCCCCACCCCCCCCCCCCCCCCCCCTCCCCTTCCTCCTCAAGGGCACCTCCACGGCGGGGGAGCGGAGAGCACTTTTCTCCACTGAAATGGTGACCATCTGTAACGACGCGTTGTCCCGCGCCGCTCCGATTGGCCCCACTTTCAGATTACGTTGACCCTCGATCCCGCGGGATCCCGCCTCCTGCTGGGTGACGGTCTGGCGTTGGCGTTGCTAGGAGCCGTCAGTGCAGGATGGGGGGACCTGAAAAAATCGTTTTGCTAATGTGATCTCCGGGATCAATTCCCCCCCCCGCTGTGTCATCGGCCAGTTTGCACACTGCGACAGCTCGCGAGGGGACACGTTACGTCTTCACGTGTTGTACGTCGAATAGTGATCTGTGGTGTGGTTCGTTCCGTACACGGGACACGTATCGCGCTTCTGTCCACCGTGGGAGAGGATCGCTCCTCTCTTACTCTCCGGGACTCATTCTTCTGTACGCAAAATACATTTAGAACAATCGCTTCAATCGAGAAAGAAAGAATGAAAGGACAGACTTCCAGCTGTCTGAAGCCACGGCGATAAACACTCCAAACCCCCCCCGAGTCACGTCGAGACCAGTGGAGCCACATTCCGCCGCCACACCACCCACCCAGTGATTGGAGGGGGGGGGGGGGCACAAACAAGACTGTTTGCAGTTTGAACAGAGCGCTCAAACACACAGGAGCTAGAAGGCAAAACCAGCGAGCGAGTGCGTTCAGCTCCATCGTCCCCGTTGAAACCCGACAGGCGACGCGAATCCTAAAGTTTGATGTTTTGCAACGCAATAATAAGGTATGCACGGACAAATGAAAAAACGGCTTCCTACTGCGGCTTAAATGATGTCAGCTTGAAGCGTATTGTGTGTATATTTGCAGCTGCATCCTTCAAAGACCTGAAACTGCGGATTACCACAGATATACAACCTATGCACACAAGCTATTATTGTATGTGCACAAGAGCCATATCTTGTGTACACAAGATATTAAACTGTGTGTCGTGAATATTATCTTTTCAGGACTTTGTACTCAAGAGTCACACCAATACTGCAGGAAGGAATGTTATGCACAAAAACGACCAACAGATCTCCGGCCAGTTTTGGCATGAAATTATGGAAGATAAAATCAGCAGAAGCGGCTCCACAAAGCCCTCAAACCCTTGATAAGAACCGCTGTTGGTTTCTAGTCTTCAGCGACCTCTGTGACCTCTGTGCTGTGGCATCATTTATCTTTTCACCCTCAGCGGGTGTTTCAATAACTACATTTGCTGACCATCTTTGTTAAGTCACGTAATGTAACAGCTGAGAAGCTCGAGGAATTTAAAGGACGATTAACGTTGTTATTGGACAAATGTGAAAGTAGCAACACACTCTCCTGCACCGATCAGCAAGCAGGCGTTGGTGGAGACCAAATCCGAGCTACAAGTAGAGGAAATGTTGCCCGTGTATCCGTCATGACAGAGACATAAAAGGAATAAGAAATGCTAATCTCTCTCCTTCCAAAGCCTCTTCTCTTTTTAACTTGCTTCGGATTACAGCCGGTCCAAAATGAACAATCCATTAACATTTAAAGGCATTCAAAACACGGGCAGCTGGGACAAGGCCCAGGACAAGGTGGAGAGATTATATCTCTGCACTGGCCTGGGAACGCCTTGGGATCCCCCAGTCAGAGCTGGTAGATGTGGCCCGGGAAAGGGAAGTTTGGGGTCCGCCGCTGGAGCTGTTGCCCCCGCGACCCGACTCCGGATAAGCGGAAGATGGATGGATGGATGGATGGATGGATGGGCGGGCATTCAACCAGTTAGCGTGATATGAATTGAAACCGAAAGGTTTTGCGGGTGAGTTAAAGCTCAAGAAACACTTTGAGCACTCTGCCCTGTACACGCCAACTATGCACCAGAGTGAAGACTACATTTTCCAAACAACCATTCGCCCCTTAAACGAGCCATGGATCTCATCGACCAGCATTCCGTTATTATTGTGGAAACACCTCGGCTGTGTTTCTGCGCTCAAGGGCGCTGTGCAAATGTCAGAGGCTCAGCGGGGAGTGCAGAGAGGAGCTCCGCCACACGGACGTGTTACAAAACAGGCAAAAAGGAAACGTGTCAGGAGACAAGTCCGAATCCATCACGGCGAGGCAGAGAACCAGCCGCTTAGGTGTCGCTGGCTCGCGACCCGAGGAGAGCGCGGAGTTGTTCTACCTTTAGTGGACGTGTTTGACCACACGGGCTTTGATCCGAGTACAAATGTTTCTATGTAAAAATAAGGGTGACCTTAAAAAGAGGTTGTGACAGTTTAAGCAGAAACGCAAAAAAACAAAAAAGGTTACATATATAGATAAAATATATTTAAAAAAAAATATATATATATATACATGGCAATTATCTTTAAGATAATCTTGATTTGCTGCTCAGTAAAATAGGACATTTTAATCAATAATCGCAGTGAGATTTAATGAGTTCCTTCCCGTCACTCAGCATCCGCTGGCAGGCAAACGGTTTTAGCCTCTTATAGGGGGTTAATGATTAGATCGCTATCGCACAGCACCCTTTGACAGGCGGGGCGCAGGCGAGTCCATGAAGACGGGCCGAACATCCGCGTGCGATGAGATTCAAAAAGACAAGCCAGCGGGACGTTGTCAGCCTCGGCTCCAGGACCAGAGAGGAGAGGACGGCGGAGGATGGAAGCCCACTGGCAGCATTACCATCGACTTACTCTCCAGCCCGGATGGCTAATCCCCCCCCCCCCTCCAGATTACAAGATAACTGGATTAAAACCTGACAACAAATTATACACCATCGCACGGACTCTAATTCATACCCATTAAACACTCAAAGGGCCTTCAATGGCTTTGAAACCTTCACTCCCAAAAGGTCGATTACATCCATAATCTGATTTTTAGAATATACGAGCGTCGTTGTCTCTTGTCGGCGCGAACGGGCCGTTGCACTCAATTGGCCCCCAGGAGGTGAAAGGGCACCTTTCCAAGTAGCCCCGCCTTCCACCGACCACCACCCAGTCCCTAGGGCCCCACGGACTGAGCCGCTGCTCCACAGAAGTATTCCTCTTCTCTGTTCCAGAGAGGGCCAGCGGCCTCTTTTCTGCGCAAAACGGAAATACATAAAGCATGAGCCTTGTTGCGAGGGTTACCGTAGCCGTTTGTTGGCACCGGTGCGATGTTCCACCCCTCTGCACCGAACTCTCCGATCTACACTAACGGCTGGCGCATGTTTCTGCGTCTGCGTCGTTGCGTCGAGGCACTCGTTTCAATTCATGGTTCTAAAAGTGTTGCAGAGCGATTCACCGCCAGAACAACAGGTGGAGTCACGTGTTTTTGAAGACGACCTAGAGAGTCACGCATTTCTTCCGACAAAAGTTCTTAAATCTGCTCCGTTCTCTCGTAAACATTCTTCGTTTTAATAATGGCGGCATCGGGCTATGAAAGAGGAAGCGTGAGACTCCGTAAAGGACGTGGTTAGCGGACCAATCGCGGCCTGGTGCGCTGCGGGAGGCTTGCGTTGCTTTTGATGCGAGCCTGGAAAAATGGCTCGACGCACGCAAGGACGCAGGGAGGTGTGAAAAGGCACGCAAGGGACACGCAAGGGGGGGCTTGCGTCTGCGTCGCTCTGAAAACGCAGAAGCATAAACTAGGCTTAAGAGCACATCCAACAGCTTCCCCCAATCATTTCCAACCCTGGAACCTTGGATCCCTACAAAACAAACCATCCCCGGTAACGCAGAAACCGTCCGGGTGCTTTGCGTACCATCATCCCTATTCGCCATTTGTACCACTTTTCGTGACAGCAGAGACCGGGGAATCCACTTGGGGACCAATCGGGGAGGCAATGGGACGCCACCAGTCACCAGTGGAATGCTGCTCCCTTGGATCTGGTTCAATAACATCTCATAGAGTTCGAGTCTAGGATGGAGATCTTTTCATGATAGAACCCCAAACCTACACTGGGCAACGAACCGGACAGCGTCACCCACCTTATACGGTGCATTTTAAATTGCTAATTAACGACAAAGTGCTTAATCCCCCGGGGCTCTGGGAATACCTGCGCAATCTCATTAAGGGACACTCACAGGTCCCAGGCATTGGTGGACCATCAACTTGTTGGTGCGGGTACAATTAAGCCATAAATCTCTGGAGGCTGTTCCTCCCGGTTTAGCAGGATTTCAAAGCCTCATTTGCGAGCGCTAGCCGGCATCATCGCGGCAGTTATTTTAATGAAGGGCAGACTCAAGGTCTCTGGGAATGATCCTTTCTAAAAAGCCACCAGAGAAGAGGGGGGGGGGGGGGGCTGCTTAAATCCCCTCGAGATAAAAGCTCCTTTGATTCCTTTGTTGCTTTAGCTAAGAAGGACCAAGTGTTGGCTCGCGCTGGCTTTTGTCCCTCTTCATTTGTCTCGGCTATAGATTCACAATGCGCCGGTTCACTGGGAGCAGAGGTAACGAGAGAGGAAGGTCAGCCACGGTGTAACTCGGACACCCTCTAACCTTTGAATCAGCACTAAACCAATTGCACCCCCCCTCCCACCCCCCATTGTCTTGAACTGGTTGCTTGGCAACGTGTCATCCATGCAGTGGCTCTTTGTGCGGGTCCGTGAGAGGAATTTCCATGGAAACAACAACAGCGGCGGTACAGGCGGTCGCAACCGCTTGCATCACCTGAAAAACCAATGGATGAATTGATTCATCTGGGCTTGTGGCTCATCATCTACAAATAGGCCCTTTGGGGACAAATCAACAAACATTATGCTATCAAATCAGCCAACAAGATCACACGAGAGGCATCGAGGCACAGATTACTTTCTAAATGTTAGTGACGGCTCATGTGCAGGCGTCGAATCGAATCCACTCCCTGCATGCGCGTTCTAATGAGCCCTCAAATAAGAAATGAGATTTCCATCAATATGGAGCAGTTGGAAATGAATTAGACCGTTCAGACTTTGTGCCCGATTTGCTTTGACGGCGAGCACCGGTGGTGCCGTCACAGAAGCTCGTCACTCACTCCGGCGTCTTTGTAGAAACACAGCGACGTCCTCACGGAGGATGTAGACGGCTTACTGCTCACCGGATGAAGGCTGACACGGTGAAGATAACCCAATGAACCCAATGAACAAACGGACCTTGGTTGTATTACTGAAAAGCCATACGGGTGCAGATCTGCTTCTACCGAGGGCAGACTGACGCTACACTGACCAAGCCCCGCCTCTCGAGGAACCAGCGCCGTTACAAAAGAGTTTCGTTTATATCTCGTACTAATGACGCAATCGTCGAGCAGTTGGGTCTCCGACGATGCGCGACGCAGTGGACACCGAGTGTAGATACAGCATGCTTTGCCAATAAAGGAGACGTCTTTCTCCATTACAGGCACACTGGAAGGTTCAGCCATGCCGAAGGGCTCTTTGAGGAAGGGAGGGAAGGGGGGAGGAGGGGGGGGGGGGGGTCTCCGGCTCTGTGTGCTCCGTTATTCGCGTCGGCTCCCGCCCTTCTCTCCTCTCCCCTCTCGCCATATGCATATCCAGCCTTGTTCTAACGCTCTCTTCTGCAGACTCACAGATGGGTTTTTACTCTTCCAATAAATCAGCCGGAAATGGGAGGAGAGAAAGTAGACCCGCTTTTCAGCGGAGTAAAGTGTGCCCTCGTTTTTACTGTTCGTACTGAATTAAACAGCCGATCATGAATTAGTTGTAGCGTGCACTGGTATAAACTAATCATTTTGTAGGATTAAGCAGTAATTGGTTTCCCTTTGAGATATAGAATACATAAATTGCATTGATTCAATGTAATTATAGTGTTCTTATCTAATGTTCTGTGGGGTCTTTACTTTGCATTTTATTTTTTAAGGGTGAAAATGCTATAGATAAAATGTAAGAAATTATACATTTAGTTGTGAAAATATCTGTAGTCCCATTATATCAGTAAGTAAAGATACCTAATTATGAAGAAAGTTATCTTTCAAATTAAGGCAATTTATATTGAATAACAATCTTGTATTGTAATTCAATGATTTGACCAAATGGTCTTTCAATTGCAGGGATGGAGTCATACACGTATTTGAAGATAACATCTAGCACCCATACTATCATCCATACATCCATCTTTACTTCTACCACTAACTGCCACACACTGACTTTCACTGTCTCGCATTTTTGTATGTACAAGAAACAAAGATAAGGCCTTCCTCCTAAAATAAAAAGCATTAATAATGGCCGACTTCTACTATTCATTTGGATGTAGCACCTTCTGTTCGTTCTCTTACAATTATCCCGGCCCACCGCCTTCTACTCAGGTCACTGTGCACAACTTGACACTGCACATTTACCTCAGGAATTGGATACTTCTTTTTTTTAAAAATAATATTTTGTAAAAAAATACATGAATAAAAGTTACATGGAACATAACGGTTTTCTGTTAATTCTTTTTTTCTGTTATAGGATTCGGAGAAGAATACATGCAGGCATCGCAGCGCATTTCTTTCATCCCATTCCGACGCCACGGCCGTCCGGCAATCCCAATAATGTGCGTTGACCCTGACGAGGGCATTTACGTCACGCCAGGACTCTTTTCCCCCCCGATTCATGTCACCAAGTCCACCAGCACACCGATCATCGATTGTGAAGTTTCACTGTGTCGGACGTCGCCGAAGCTTCCGGGGAATCCGGGGAAAGCGTGTGTTCACCTGGAAAGATCCATACGTGCCCCCGGCATCGGCGATAGGCCCATCGATAACCGCTGGACAAGGGACTCCCCTCCCCTCCGTGGAGTGAGCGGTGCGAGGAGCTGCACGCGGCGGTTGCTGCCGGTTTGCACGTACCGTGGTAAGCTTTGACTCGCTGTGGCGTGATGGCCATGCGGTGGACGTTTGAGGAGTGTTCTCAGTAACTGCTATTTCTACGTTCCATGTAAATAGTAAATGCTAAACTGTATTTATAACAGTATATTATAAAATGTTTTAGACTGCAAAGATGATGAACAGGCTGAAGAACATCCTGCCTGCACCAGGAACAGAAGATGCACCAGGAAGAAGTGATTCTGCCAGAGTTATGAATCATAGACTCCTACACTATACGACTATACACTATTTATTGTCTTTCTGTTCATTTAAAGTGGAGCGGAAAAGCCAACGAGCAGCTCTGCAGGCCAAGATCCAACCGACCAACAGGTAATTGTTGTGCAAGTCTGATGTAGCGTGTCTGAACACATCATTACTCAGTTTAACAAAGCGTTTTGCATTAAGCCTCCCTTATGCAATACAACAGCACAAGAGGAGAACTTTCCACCCTACTTGGATGGCAAATTCTAATTTGGGGTTCCACTACATTATATGAACTTATGACCCTCCACCAACAGTAGAAACAAAGATGGATTATTCTCTCCTGCAACGACCGCCTGATGCAACGTGTGTTTGGTTTGACACAATATGCAATACAGACGGTGCTCAAGGACACACGGGCGTTATGTGCACATCACTGTAGACTGTAAAGTTACCACGGGGGACATTAAGGGCTTACAAAAAGAAGTTAAATTTCCTTATCTGATGAAAACAGAAAGAATAATAACGAGGATGGTCATATAAACAAAGTAAAAATAAATATTGCAAAGAACTAATCAAACAATACAAAGTTTCCTCATCGTGAAATTACTTATTTTTTTGTATTTTAATGCAAATGATGCCTTGATGAGGATTATCCACGCGCGTAGATTCCACCCAAAGTCAATGCACAGACGCGACTGGTTGCAGAGGAAGCACATTTGTAACAGGCGGCGCCGGGGATGCCAGGCGAAAAAGCGACAGGAGCGAAGCAAATAACCCCCCCACCCCCCCCCCCCCCCCCCCCCCCCTCAACCTTTGTGCGATTCGGTGCTCCACACTGTGCTGTATTTATCACCGCGCGCTCCCCGTAATATGCCCTGATGCCTCGTGAGCTCCACTTCAAGTAAAGTGAGGCTATTATTATCTATTTGACGTCCAACAACGTTTCAATAATACATCAGTCTGCTTCCCGGGGCCTCTACAAGAGCCTGGCTCCGCCATTACGGGGCCCTTAAGAGGGACACACACACACCAAGGTCACAGACCTGCAGACTCAGCTCGCTGAGTAAATGTCCTCAGCTGCTCTCCCTAAAAAAAATATGAACGCATTCCCGTCAGTGTCGCCGTGGAGACGCGTCCGTTGGGTGAGCGAAAACTGCAGCTCTATCACATTAGCATCATGTGTCATTTGGCTGGATTTGGGGTGTGGGGGGGGGGGATGAAATCCCTGAGCGGCCTCAGCCGCGGCCATCATGGCGACATTGATCAGGTCGCCCTGCGAGCATCGATTCGATGTCACTCCTCTGTTGTGACGGGCTCCCATAGAGCGCAACCGCTCATCGCCGGCAGCGTCCTGCTCGCCCTCCCCCGTCGCTCCCACCGGCCTGGGGGAGGAAGAAGGGGGGGGCACGCCAGGGCGCTAGCAGGTGAACGCTAAATTATGAAAAGTTGAGGCCGGTGAGTGAAATGAAGAGATCTCCGCCTACAGTGTCTCCTCTCTTAACTGCTTCTCTCTGCACGTTTAAATCGGACTTGGCGAACCTCCCAGATTAATTCCCTTGGTTTAAAAACAATAAACAAAAAACAGCAAAAAACTAAACTCTCTCTGACAAAGTGGACAGAACTCTGAACCGTTTCTTCAAGGCGGTTTACGGATCGTTAACTTGTCAGGCACCATTCTGCCGAACAGATGTGTATTTAGCCGTTGGGAGGCCGTAAATCCCGCCTGCAGAAAGCGGCCTCCTCCAGCTCCCTGATCTGTCCGAGCTACTTCACACTCGGCGGCCGGGACAGCTGGAGACCCGAGGACCCGGCGAGCCGGCCTCCCACTAAGAATGAGCAAACAGTCTGTGCAGCGGATCCATCTGCGGTGGATTATGCAACCCGGGTTTTTTTTTTATTTTGCCTCCAGGAAAATTAAAGAGCGTTCTGACAGCCCGCGTTTTCTCACCGCTGGATGCCCAGATTAAAAGTGAAATTAAATTCTACTGAATCGTTTATGTAATAGAATGCGGAATGGCGCCCCGGGTCATTTACAATCTGCAAGTGGTTTGCACGGATGAAGCAACATTACTCTTGTGATAAATTGACCCGACCGACCTGTAAAATTACCCGGACATTTACAAATAAAGTGCACGTCCGAGACCGGCTGAAAAAAAAGGTAAAGACGGCTCGTTAGCTCTCGCATCACAAATGCGGAATACGTTCAGGACGAAACCGAAGAGTGCAAATGAAATCGATGCAAAGCGCTTTAAGTCTCCAGGCGTCTTCCGCTCACTAAAAAAAAAAGAGCCTGTGTGCTCAGCCAACCTGTGTTAATGAAAGGTGATGGATCAGAGATGGCGCGGGACATTAGCATTCAACAAGCTCGTCAGCGCCTTCCTGATGGTGCCGTTTATTGGCGTATCAGAGAGAAATGCCTTCATCAATAGTGCGTTTCCATCCGACCTGACACAGGATCAAGCAATTACACTTCCCAGCGAAAAAGCTTTCAAAGATTTCATCACTTTGTGGGAATGTGGAATGAAATTAGGGAGATCGTAAAGTGTTTTTAAAATGATGGTAAAAAAAAAAATGGACCAAAATAAACCCGGTTGCAGTAAATTGAGCTCAGGAACCAACGAGGAGCTGCAGATCTGCGTCCTCCCCACCCTCCACCCTGGCAGCTGCTGGGGATTGGTCACCTGAACGCAATCAAAGGCCGGGCAGGAAGCGGGTCCTCTGCGTGTGCGTGCACGTGTGTGCGCGTGTGTGTGTGTGTGTGTCTGCGTGTGCTGGCTGACCAGGTCGGGTCTCGGCATGGCTGCCTGCGTGAAGCTTTCTGCCAAAACGGTAATGAAACCTCACCGCAGCTTTTCTCTGCACTGGAGCATTCCGCCCCGGTGCCAAGATCTCGCTGTTTACCCACACATGAGCTGCTCGCTCCCCCCCCCCCCGCCACCACACCACCACCACCCTCCCCCGTGCAGGGAAGGGAGGGGGTCACATGTGCTCACAGCGCAGCGGAGACCGAGGAGATCGAGCAACGAATGACTTATGATCCATTAGCTCAGCTTAAAGCAGCATTAATGCCCCCCCCCCCCCCCCCCCCCCCACACACACACACACACTCCCCAACCCCCCCACTCCCATCCGAGGCCTGAAGGTGATAGCTGTTGAAAGCTGACCACAAAAGGGCACATTAAGAATTCAACAACAGCTGCAAAACCGAGTGAGGCATGCATGGAGACAATTAACCGTGATTTACTGTGAGGACGATGACACACACCCCCTCGCCCCATCTTCTCCTATGAAACACACTCTTTGATTGATGGAGGCTCGGGGAGGGGGGGGGGGGGGGGCGGTGCAGTGCCTGGCGTCGGGGAGGCCGGCACGACTACCGTGAAACTCCACCTGTCCTCCTGCGGAGCGCTGAGTTCATCCTATCAAGGGCGGGCGTGAGCGCGGCGAGGGAACGGCGAACGCTCGTTGGTCTCAGATGGTGGGGGGGGCGGAGTCGAGTTGGCCCACAATCCCCCAGTGAAATATAAATTAAAATATGTCTGTCCCACAGCTGCTTGCTGACTGATTGGCTGATTTTTTATGTGAAGTGGCGTCCGGGGGAGGAGCCTGGCTCCCGCCGCACTATTGGCCCACCAGCACTGCAGTTTAGAGAAGCCGTGGCCGCGGATGAGAAACCGAGAATAAACAAGAGGGAAACGGAGTGGGAGCGCCAACAACACCAAACAGCTAAAGAATAAAGATTTTAGGCTTCAGATTTTGGGTCAGAGGTTCGCTTTTTTTTAACTTTTTCTGACAAGACGCGTCAGAAAATGGACAAAACTGAAATATTTCTTCAAGACGTTGACAGATGACGGATCGTTAACTTGACTGATTTGACCTGTCAAAGAAGCACTCTGGCGTTAAAATAGATGCGTAATGAGTCTGAGACCCGAACAAAGCGGCGACACGGAGAGGACATCCACGTAACCACGGATACCGGAAACAACTCGAGAGGTTCAGCACCTGACCCTTGACCCGAAAAAGAGAGGAGAGAGCAGAGACAGCAACACTTCGTGCCACGACAGGTTTTCCCCTGAGGTGGGGGGGGGGGGGTCGCACATTTCGGAGGCGCCTCTGGCCTCGGCGGTGCTTATCTCCCTTCTCGCCGCACAACCGGTTGGTCGAGTAAAGAGACCGTTTCTGACAGCGTCGCCTCTGTGATGCCGACACACACACACACACACACACACACACACACACACACACACACACACACACATTATAGGGAATTGCAGAGCATCTGTGTTTTTCTTCAAAAAGATACAAATGCATATTCCTTTGAGCTGCAGAGAGCAACCATGCGGTGTCCCCACATACAGGTCGCACACACACACACACACACACGCTTCACGCTAACAGACGTGTAGCATGATTAGCTATTAATAGAGTCGCCCCCCTCTCACAGGTGCCAGGGTTAAAGCAGGTGGGGTTTTACCGATACCCCACATCTGGTTTGCTCAGTCGGAGCATCGCGTTTTACTTCATTTCCACGGAGACGAAACCCCGTCCGACTAAACCCAGACTGGTTGAACGGTACCAATCAACGGAAGGAGTGAGTCGGTTCTCTCGGACCGGACCCGCCAGACGCCGTCCTGTCACGAGTGCGTGAAGTCGGCAGGAGCGCACGTCATTGGCTGGATGCATCGCTCCTCGTGGCTGCGGCTCAGGAAGTGTGTTTCTGTGCGTACCAGACATGAATGAAGTTTCCTCTTCAAGCGCGGGAGAGGATGTGGTACTTTTATATGCGAGCCAAATTGCGCGTCAGTTTGAGTAGAGCGTGTGTGTGTGTGTGTGTGTGTGTACACACAAGGGGGGATACTGCAGTCCTCGCTCTACAGAACAGGACGGCTTGTCTAATGAGAGGCTAATCATTCATCCAACACGGAGACACGATGTGCACAGCTGATATAAGCACTGATGATGACCTCATTCTCGCACACACACACACACACACACACACACACACACACACACACAGCACTGCAGAGACAGGCTTAGTCAACTGTAGCAAACTGCAGACAACAGAGGGGAGGAAATGAGCGAGGACGGAGGCGCAGAAATGGGCGAAGAAGAGGTGGGTGGGGGGGGTCGGTTACACAGACAATAAATAAGAAACGTTGGATTACTGTACAAGCGAAAGCATCGTTTGCTGCACCGAAGACCCGGAATAACACACCACATCGTGACACACACACACACACACACACCCCACCGGGCCCCCTCCTTTGTGTTCGCCTCCTAAACCACCGCAGTAACATTGCAGACCAGCTGGTTCGGTCACATATGGGGGTCCTTACCGAAAGAAAAAAAGACAAAAACACCTTCCCCTGTGGGTGCAGTGGGACGCAAAGGGACGGCGACGCGCGGCCGGGCGGGTGAACGCGCCACATGCACACGTATGTGTTTGTTATTGTTTACAGACTAGAATGAAAGAGGAAACCTGGTGAGTTTGAGGACCAGACCACCGGCCTCTGGTGGGCCTTAAAGGGGCAACGCGCCCCCCCCTCCTCCCCCCACCCCCCTCACGTGACGGCTGATCCGTCCGCTGATGAAACCCCGATTAAAGAAACGTGAATCGCGTGTGAGATGAGACGATGCCTCTCTATTTACTCAGCGTCCAAAGACTGTTTGTTTCCACCGTGGTTTCTAACATCACACGATTAGATGATCAACGCACTTCAACGCACAAGAGGCTTCCATGCCTTTCCAATCATCGCGTGTACTCAACTGCATTACCAGATAAAACAAAATAGTGTGAAGTGACCACGGGAAGTAAAACCACAGCCTGACGTCTCCTCTGATGGATTCAAATCTCCTCGAGCAAAGTCGTAAGTGAATTTTCTAATGGCTCAGTAAAGAATGGATAATACGTTTGGGAGCAGAAGCATGAAAGGTGCTGGAGATAGGAGGTGGGGGTATAAACGAAGAGAGATCTGTACATGGTGTGATAAAGAGAAGCGGGCTGTAGGCATGGAGGATAATTGGCAGGTCTCCCTGCAGGGGGGCCGCGCAGATCTTAAAGCAGCCATCGCCGCGCAGATGTGGAGCGATTCGACGGATCGCGATACCTTCAAACTCTCCACAGCGGAACGAAGAGGCCCTGAGCAGCAGTGTGCACCCGTACACCCCCCCCCCCCCCACACGCTACCACTAATACTGTTTATCCATTTGCTACGGCAGCGTTTTACATTGAGCATCGGACGCAACCTGGGCTCCTCTGGGGGGACTCTTTGTCTCTCTGCTCGCCGTCCGTCCCTCCGCTCGCCATGGGCGGGTGAACGAAGGCGGCTTCTCGGGTCCGAGCTGGGCTGAACAGCTGGTGCGCCCACGAGGGCGGCTGTTTCTGCCCCCCCCCCCCCCCCCCCGCGGGAGGCCTCGCAACGACAAATCGGACCTCCTCCCAATCGTCCGGCGAGGCTGCGGAAGCTCGGCCAGAAAGGGGGAGGAGCTACGTCCAACAGTAAAACACACTCAATGATAAAAAGACAAACTTTTGAAATTTCACGAAATAAGAAATGCGAATCAGCATATTGTTGGAGGCACATGGAGAAAAGAAAACATGGATTAAATCTGAGATGAAGAGTCATGAAAATAAACACTGCCCTTTACAGCGGACACACACACACACACACACACACACACACACACACGGTGACTCATCACAGCTGCAGCATCTGAACACAACACCAGGAATCACCACAGTGTGCGTGCGTCTGCTGTGATGAAGTAGCTGAAATGAACAATGATGTTGTTGACGTGCGAGTGTCTCCGGTTCAGACAAATGGCTCTAATCCGCCTCCCTCGGCTCGGGGAATGAAGAGAGTCGGTTCCGTATCGCTCTGATCGCTGCTTTTTGGAATCGGTATCCGGGGAGAAAAGCTCGTCCCTGTATTTATTTCATAGATATTACAGCGGGAAAGAAAGCCGCGGAGCCAATAACCTCCCGAGGGGGGACCCCGATTCACACGCCTTCACGGAGTCTGATTAGATTCCGTCTTAGAGGAAGTAATCTGGAAATATCATAAGACTGCTGCTATTGACTCTATTCCGCTTTGTTCCACAGACAACGCACTAAAGAGGGAGACACGCGTCCCCCGCTGGTGCTTTCGAGCGCCACGTAAAGACGTCTCTCCTCGTGGGTGTCACAAGCCGTAAAAGAGTCCGCGGCTGGTTTACAGCGGGCGTTATGAGAGGGGAGGGAACGATCAAACCGCCGAGGCCTCACTGACGGGGAACGTCACCGCCAACCTTACCACGTGACGCCCACAAGCGCTCTGCAGAGAGACACACGCCGGCTGTTTTACCGGTTGGTCTGAACAACTTTGACACCCATCAAACATACGTATGCCTCGGGGACGCCGAGCTGCAGAGCGACGGAACTCTGGATTCTCTCGTTCCAGCAGCCACGATATGAAACGAATAAACAGTATTGACAAATACTTGACAATATTATTTCATTTTTTTTTTTTTTGGGCCTCGCCGTCGTGCTCCGAGAAAAGTGAGCCGGCGCTTTGCGGCAGACAATGAAAGCCGAGTCGTGTTTTCGACTCAATCACATCTACAACCCGACAGTCACGGATCAATTTACATTCCTCTCATTCAATTCCGCTCCGCCGCGACACTTTCTTCTGCCTTATTGCTTTCATTTCGGAGAGATCTGCGCTGATATTTCTCTGGAACACACAAGGTCTTTTTAAGAACGACAGGAGAGAGAGAGAGAGAGAGCGAGAGCATGGCCACCCCCCCCCTGGAATCCACTCATTGTTTCCCCTCGGCCGATGGGGGATTCTTATCAAAACGCTGCCAGGGCCATCATGAAAGGATATGGTAATTATGAGAAACACACACACACACACACACACGCGGAGCCAGGAAGGGCGACCAAGCACCGGGCTAATATAATGTGTCTGGTGTGGGGGCTATTTACATACCCTTCCAGAGTGCTTGTCACATTCAATTAATTACTCCCTGGCAGGGTGACAAAGATGATTAAAAAGCACGGCGAAAAATATTTCCTCGCACGGCTCCAAAAAGAACAGAACGGGCCGAGTCCTTCTTCTTTAAAGTGGAGCCAAAAGATCTCCAAACGAGGCACAACTTTAAGAAGGTGTTTTGGTTTTTTGTCCCTCCTCCGAATCCCGAGAGGAAATCTCGCTCCAGAAGCCCCCCTCACCCCTCCCTCCCTCTCTGAGGGGACGCTGTGATCACGAGCTGTGCTTTATTCTGGCGGGGTAATGAGCTGCATCACAGCGTCCGTTCACGCCGCCCACCCCCTGCACAACCCTCCCTCCGTGCCCCCCCCCCCCCCCCCTCCTTTTTAACACTGTCGGATCAATTAGCAGGTGAAGAAAGCAAGCGGGGGGGGGGGGGACGCCGAGGCCCTTTGTACCAAACAGACACGAGGCGCATCGCTTCTTTTCTTGCAGCTCTTCACAATGTGCGCTTAGCTCAACAAAAGAGCAGCCCGAGTCGGGGTGGTTGTGTGTGTGTGTGGGTGGGTGGGGGGGGGGGGTACCCCAAGGGGCATATGAATACAGACATTAGAGTGTACATTACGAGCACCGCTGCCTCTCAAGCATCCCGGGCCGGCGGCGGAACCCCCCCCCGAATGCGAAGCCGAGATCAATCCATTGGTCACGACGGCTCCTTCCAGCCGTTTTACTTACACCAATGTGACATTTCTCTACACAAATGTCCAGCCCCCCCGTGAAATGTGGTTTTCCACCCTCTGCTGTTTAGCCCCCTTTTTGTCGGGGGAGAACATAATGGCCGCTTCAGTCAGATTAGCCTCGTGTTTGAGACACCGGAGGCCCGAAAAATAAACCAGGGCCCGATTCCACTTGACAGCGTGCAGGTGGAGCAGATTCAACGCGAGATCGATATCCGCCCCGATGTGACCTCATTAAGCCAAACTGCTTTGTGATCCCCCCCCCCCCTTAAGTCCAGTTGTGTGTTCTCAGCGGTTGCATTTTATTTTGGAGGCAGTGAAGTGAAGCTAGAGGCGGAGCTACCAGATGTGACCGAGCCACAATAAATACACTTCACTCATAGCGCCGTTAACACAAAAACACACAATCCTTCCGCTCATTGAAGGCCAACGAACTAAAGGTCCCAGAAGAAAAGAAGCACACCGAAAGCTGTTACTCGGGTCTCGGTTGGCGGGAGCCGAGGGACGCGAGCAGACGCGGCGCCGCCACAGCGATCCGATTGGTGAACGCCGCCAATCAGGTGAGAAGGCGCAGATATTTGGCCTCTGGGCCCAGTTATTACAAACGCGGCACAGCGATCCACCTGTGCTGGTCACGTGACTCAGCGAGTTGGCGCAATCCAGTCACACGCATCCCGCACGGGCTCTCACGCACACGCACACACACACTCACACGCACACACACACACACACACTCACACTCACAGCAGTGCCTCGGGTGTCGGAGCCAGTAGCTCTTCTTTAAAAACAGAGTCAACGAGCTCCTACCTGCAGTTTGGCGGCGGGTCCAAGGTGATCTCTGCTAGCTCCTTCTGGATTCTGAAAATCAGAGGGAGACCTGTTGTATTATTCACATTCACAGCCCCGCAAACACACACACACAATGCGCACAACACAGTTATATAAATCCCCCGTGTGAAATCAATCCGTGAGTGTGGACGCTGAATAGCTCATTGATTTTCTAACGAGCTCCCGAGCGCCGCCACGGAACACGAGGACGCTTTCCCGTCACGCGTGATCAGCGCCGGCGGCACACACACGCCGCCGGATGTTTGCTTTCTGATGAATGAATGAATAAGAGAAACACAGACAGGGGTGAATTGGCGCTGGACGTCGGATGAACGCATCACGTCCCCCTAATTAACCCGAGCGAGGGGCCGACTCGGCTTTCAGGGAGAAGAAGAAAAAGAAGGTGTTTCATGAACAGACTGTTGGTGTGATGGCGATTAGCCCACAAGGAGCTCTGCAGGAAATGCCGCAGTTATCGTCTCCATGCGGGCGGCGCCAACACAATGCCATGACGCGCCGCTTCCGCCGACTTCCACGAGGCGGATGTGAAAGTGACGCGATGTGGAGGCGCTCCCTCGATCCGGCAGGAAGTACTCGCCGACTTGAGATTCGAAAATTGTCAACGTGCTTGAAATGGGAAATCTATCGGGAGCTGTTGGGAGACAAAGCGGCCCCGGCGTGCACTTCAGGGTCAGATGGGGCGGGGCGGACCGCGTCCTCGCAGTCGGATGAGTCCGGGTTCTCGTCCCCCTTCCATCTTGTTTTTTCCGGCTTCTAACTCTCCCGCTGTGACGGGGAAAATGCTCAGGGATGCTTCCAAAAAGCAAGAGACAAAAACAACAACATTAATTGAGTGCTCTTATCGATCGTGTTCGCTCAGCTGGTTTGTGAGCCGGGACTAAAATAAAAAATAATCTGCTATCAAAAGAGCGAGCGGGGGGGGGGGGAACCAGCGGTTCGACTGACAACGTGATTTATTGCTTCAGCATCGCCGCGGCGATGGAGGAGTCTGGCTTTGTGCATCGCGTGCATCACGTGGTCACACGTGCGACGGAATGAGCACGACCCGTAATTAGCCAACGCCGCGTCCAGACTGCAATCAGCCGCAGGTCATTGTGGGAAATAACACGCCATCGCGCTGTCCGACGGCCAAACAAAACACCCGCGACTGCAGAGAAACTTAATCACACGGAACAGAATCGCCTCGCTTTACTACGGAAACAATAGTACCAAAAAACTACAAACAACGGTGTTGATTCAGGTTTCCCACCAAAGTTTCATTTCACCGGACTGCAGTTGAACGCATCGTGATAACCTTTTAAAACCCCTTGACTGTAGCTACAAACAGCTGTTGTTTCTGCTGCTGGATGAAGAAAACAAAAAGCGACGGCCAGAATAAAAAGAATAAAGGGGACAGCTGAAGGAGAATGGCAGAAACTCTCCTACATAAAAGTGCTGAGAGTTCCTCATAGGTCGGTTGACACATAACAGGAAAAGTAAAGAGTATCCAGGGGGGGGGGGGGATTTTTCTTTAAACTCTCCGGTGAGAAAATAACTGCAGACAAGTGACTTTGGAGAAGGAGGAATGAAAAACACATATATTTGCAAAGGAGCCTGTAATACGATCTGCACGGTTATGGAGTCGTTCCCGGCTCGAGCTGTGTAATTTTATCTGCAGTATTTCCTGAGGTGGCACATTTGACGGCAGAGGCGGGCGACCCGTTGGGGAGAGTGGCGCGATGAAAAAAAAAAAGAGGGTGGGGAACCCGGAGAGGGACTGGCAGCGATCGTACCGAGAGTTCCTCGTGCTCGCCTCTTTAACCAAAACGCTTCTCCTGTTCCGCCGCTCGTCACCTTCCATAATCCCCCGAGACGCCGCCGGCACGAGACTGCGGCTTCGCATTGAGAAAATGCCAGAGAGGAGTTTTTTTTTCGGAAGTGTAGTTTTTTTACGCCACTGAAGCCCTGCCGCCGTGCAAAGGCCCTCGTTTTTCTTTCACGTGTCAGACGTAAAGAAGTCGCCGTGTGTCATCCGAGTGCTCGTCTGATGGTCAACCAGCGAGTGAGAACGCGCACGTCCACCGTGTCACAATTTGAGAGTGTTTTTTTTTCCCTGTTAACTTTCCGTAGCCAATATATCCGACAATTTAGCGCTCTTATTTTGAAGAAAAAAAAACGGTGGCTAAGCTGTGCTCCATAATATTTCACCTGATGAAGTTAGAGATAAATTACCAGAAGATGTGGTTGGACGACGCAGGAGCGTGAGGTTTGAGAAGAACAAGAAAATCCTGAGTTATAATTGGTCAGTTAATTAACACTTTTTATATAAATCATGTTTGGTCGACCTCCTAAATGCTATCACATCCCCCTCATCTCTTCCCTCCACCTCAGATGCCACTTTGTCAGCACCAAGTTAAGAGAAACTAAATTGTGCGCTATCATTTTGGCACTTCCAGCGGGGCTTAATCCTCTGCCGCCTTGTTTTTGCCGGGCTGCCACCATCTTTTAGCGGCTCCGGCAGCGGCAGCGGCAGCAGAAAAAGAAAAAGAAGATGGTGTTGACGGTTTGCGCCTGAATTTACCTGTTTAATCCCAACAGGGTCGACAGCCGTCGGCAGCCTAATATCTGGTCCAGTAAGTGTGTGTGTGTGTGTGTGTGTGTGTGTGTGTGTGTGTGTGTGTGTGAGTGGGAGGAGTCAGGTCAGTAAGTTGGTGGGAAACAGCAACGTGTGTAAAAACCGACCGACAGCCATTAACACATAATGGAGCAGATTACATCGTAATGATAGTCTACTTAAACCTGGCGCTCTCAAACACTGCTGTAGTGGTTCACTGATGCCACGACTCGACAACAAGACGTTTAGTAATGGCGTCATTAAAAAAAAAAAGTCCCTCCTGGTGGGGACGCGCACAGGAAGCGGTGCTTTCACGTCGACTCGTTTGTTTCGGGGGAGACGGCGTCTCTTCTTCGTTTGTCGACATTTTCATTATCTTTCAAAAATGAAATCGAGGGTTTGCGTCCCCGCGGCGGCGCCCTACCTCTTGGCGCTGGTGGAGAGCTTGGCGGCGGTCTTGCTGGAGATCTTGGCCTCCTTCTTCTTGGGCTGGGTCTGGTCCCGCTGCTCGGGGCCCGGCTGCTCCGGCGGGGCCGCCTCCCTCTGCTCGGCGTCCGAGCTTCCCCCGCTGGTGTTGGGGCTGTCGTCCGGCCTCGGCTGCACCTCGCTGGACATGCTGACGCTGGGCGCACACACACACACACACACACACACACACGCAGATGTTACGGATGCCTCGTCTCACTAACAAACCGCCAATCTAAAGCATTTCTGTAAAGCAATACAACAATAACACATTATAAAGCAACTTGTATCAGCTTATAAGATATCACTCTGCTTTGTAATTGACTTATTGAATTTTCTTTTTGCAGTGCGTTTTAATGACCATGGTTGTTATACCTGTTATGCATCGTAATCACTGTCATAAGGTATTATAATCATACGTGTGCTTAAAATGCAAAGTGTTCAACTTTCAATTTCCAATTTTCTCAACATTAATTTGAGCCATGGTGTGATGCTCAGGGTTTATCCCGTCATCGGTGTCGTTGGTCTGGTTTCACTGACATGTAACTGACTGTCAGGAGTTATAAAAGCACTCCAGTCAGACTTGCACGTATCGGGCCCACGTCTGCTACTAATTGCATCCTTTGTAGATCGTGTTGAGTGTATTTATGAATGAGAAGTCCTTCATTTAACTTAGAACAGTCTTCAGTTGACTTCAGAAAGCAAACCGCTCTCCCCCTTAAGAAAATCAAATGTCGTGTTAAATGCAAAAGCTCTTTGTTAATGACAAGACTGTTTGGTGAGTTTAAGCCTGGTGGCTAATAAAGAAGAACATCTGGCTCCGGGGAGACAAATGGGAGAGTGAATGCGTTCATATACGAGTTAAATATCTTAAAGCTCAAATAAAATGTAATCTTTCAAATGCTATATGCAAGAAAAGGAGGCTCTCTTCACTGCTCTCACTGTGGAGAAGGCTGAAAAAAACTGCATTCTTTTACTCAAATGAATTCACCTATTTTCTGGGGTCATTTAATTGCATCATTCACTCCGTATTTTCTTCTAATCCTCACTATTTTTGCACAACAAAGGGTGAATTACTCCTCGACCGCGGCGCTTCCCTCCTCCACGAGGTCCGTCTCACATCCCCCTCCAGAGGTGCACTTGTAGCCGCGGAGGGCGAAGAAGTGAATACAGACCCCAGATCTGTTACCACTCATCCAGAGTCAGTCGAGCTGAACATCCGCCGGTCACAAGCCAAGAGTCTCAATGAAAATGAATAAAAAAAGGACTCCTACAAGGTCGCTAAATCCAATTCCTCCATCGCTTTGCGAGCTAGTGTGTGTGTGTGTGTGAGCGTCAAGGTGAATGCCTCTATTTACATTCCCAGGTCTGCAATGAAAAATGTATGACACGAGATGAACGGCTGTTAGGGAGGTGGGGGGGGGGGGGGGGAGACACACCAGTAAGGACAGATTGTTCAATAAACATGACGATCTGGTGCAGTTAACGGCGAGAGGTAATTGGGGGATTACGAGGGTTTGCGGCGATACGGAGGGGACATCGTTTTGAAAAGGTTAAAACGCGTTCATGCTCAGGTGAATTGAATCCTCTCAGGGAAAACGACTGCTATCGTAACGCAGCAGCGGCGTTGTCAGGCGAGGACAAACACGGCGAAGAGGAAAAGTTTGCAGACGGAGCGGCAGATCCGTCGGGCGGATGTGTTTTTTTTTGTTTTTTGTTGGTATTTAGGTGTGAAACTGTCAAAACAGCTCAGCAGTAACTATCAAACAAGGGGAAGCTTCCCAGGTTGTTTGTGTGTGTGTGTGTGTGTTTGTTATTGAGGAGATCACACCCCAGAGGGGGGGGGACAGTCCCGGTTCCTTCAGGCAACCTTCACGCAGGAGACCAACGTTCTGACCTGTTGACCTGTCAGCCAACGGCAGTCAAATAGATCCTCATCATGTATTAATTTAGCTTTTGATTATTTTTCATTAAACTATGCCTCAGCACTCTTTAAAATAAAAACAACTATTAGAAACATTTAAATAAATGACATTTCAACTTTGGCATTCGGTGACCCGCGTGAAGCCAACAGAGGCCCGGTTGGAGGGGATTTGGGAACTGGCTTTGGGAGAAGTTTAATCCGGATCGGGGGGGTGTTTGGTGCAATGGGTGCGCGCCGGATGAAACGGTGGCTCTTAACGGATCCGAACAGCGTCTTTACCGGGATCCGTGTCGAGTCGGTTACCGGGGAGCAGAGCTCTTAAAGGATTGATGTTTAGCACGGGCCGTTCCCTCTATTCTGCCCCACGCAAAGGCGGCACGTATCGGGCTAATGTTTAAGGACCCCCCCCCCCCCCCCCCCCTCTCCCCAAATCCCCCCCCCACCCACCCCCACCTTACTGGTGAGGAGTTAACAGCGAGAAAAAGCCTCGTTTACGTGACGCCTTGATGAAGGCAGAAGCAGAAGAAGACTCCATCCGATCAAAACCTCCCCAACATCCGGGCTCGGACTGACCGCTTTGCCGAATCGGTTCCTGCACAATAGACCGAATGGATGCCCCCCCCCCCCCCCTTTTCTCCCCCCTCCCTCCCTCCCTCCCTCCCTCCCCGACGACCACCGCCGCCCCCTCCCTCCCTCCACGAGATAACGTAAATAAATAAAAAAAGAGCCCCCCTCTGGTTCGGTCGGTGCAGCGCGGCGTTCCGCCGGGGAGGAGGCTCACCTTTACGGGCAGGCTGGCCGCGGGTTGAGAGCTAATGTCCGCCGTGTGTCGCGTGGTCCGTGCCGCTGCTCGTCCGCTCGCTTTCCGCCCGACGCGCTGACTGACTGCGAGAGAATGTGCCGAGAGAAGAAAAAAAAGAAAAAAAGAGAAAGAAAACGCCACGGTCAAGTTATCTTTAGCTTCGCGCGCGTCGTTTCCGGTTGTGGGCTGGCAAAGTAAAAGCCTAAATGAGGCACTTTCGGTTGTTGTTGTTTTTCAAGCGGAATAAATATTTTTTCTTCTTCAAATTTAAGCGGTTCATCCTCTCTTGTAGACACTCTTTAGACACTTTTTGGGGGGGAATATGTGCACAGCTATTCAGACAAACCCTGGACCGCTTTTTACGCTTATTACACATGTTATAAAGCTTGAATTAGGGAATACCAGTTCCCTATTTTCAAAAATGTATGTATAATCTACTAAAGTTATGCATTTATTTTATTATATCTTTAATAATATGCTGTAGTGGAGTCACGTCAAGTAATTTCCCACCAACTATAACATCATTGTTACGGTAAATAATAGTTTGTAAACAAACTGGAGCAACGCCCGTTCATTATTGTTTTTAGTATAACAAATTCCCACCACTCTATTTATATAAATCTTATTTTAGACCTGCGGTGCTCACAAAATACAGATAAAAAACATCAAAGATTGCACTATCCAACTAATGCCACATTTCTTTTAATCGTTTTGCTACACAATAAAATACATATTATCCATTACACAGCAGCCTCCTGACCCTTTTCACCAAACGCCTCAGAATTATTTATATCCATGCAGAGAATCAGTTCCGATTTTCTTCTTTTGTTTACCGCAGCTTGACAAATCAGACCACCTCCGTGCGCGCTCCCACGCGAGTCCGCGCAAACTGTGTGCTCTGTGAAGCGTTATGGAAGGCTTTGATGGTAGTAGACTACAAAGGAAGCGCTAAAGAGAGGAATAGATCCGTCTTTATTGAAAGGTGGGCACCGGGATTGTAAACCAATTCCCGACATGATGGAAGCACAGATAGGTAATCATTTACAGTTCATACAGTAGACTGTGTATAGAAAGGTCCCTACTCACATGCAGATGTTTGTGGTGTCTGTGTTTGATTACCTGTCGGGAAGAACGGGCCCATTATTGAATTAATCAGAAACAAAATTGGAAAGAAAAGCTTTAAAACAACACAGGTCGAGCCCTAAATATTTTATGGCACCATAGATAATTAACTACGGGACCAGTGTTTCCTCCACATTTTTTAAATTCATTGACTATCTGTACCATATTTATTTTGAAAATTAATTGATTAACATTTTTAGAAATACTTGCGCTATTGTTCGTGGACCGAGTCACGGAACCTTTTAAGAGGTCAATGTTTCTTCACGCCGGCTAAAGCGACGGACCGAGTGAGCTTCCCGACATGCGCCATTGAAAACAAACGTAGCAAAATCGGCGGGGGCTCATACATTTTAATGCCAACGCGCCAGAGGGATTATTTCGTCTTTAACAAAGTTACGACACATTCATAAACGATGGAGACAATTTTAGAGCAACAGCGTCGGTATCACGAAGAGAAGGAGCGGCTAATGGACGCCAAAACCAAAGAAATGTTGCATAAGAAGTCCACGGTAGGAGCCCTGCTAGCATTAGCATTGTTGCTAATCAGCACTGCAAACATTGGAAAATAACACGGAACGTTAAGTTGCATTTTAAAGTGGATCTTTGCTTCTTTTTCTCACAGCTCCGGGAACAGATTAACTCTGACCATCGAACTAGAGCAATGTTGGATGTAAGTGCAACGGATTTATGTTTTAAATTCTCGACGTTAGCACCGGCCGGCTAACCTTTCCTAAAAGTTAACGTTGATTAATATGCATATTTAAAGGTACATTAGCCCATTTATATCATCTATAAGGCAACCATAACATCTTGAAACGTGAACTTTTACACCTCCCAGTTTGTGCTCTGCATCAAAAACACCACCTTGATAGTTAAAAACGGCTCACATGTCACACTTTGATGCTATATCAAATATCATAATTGTTACATGTCATCGGGCAGTTGTTACAAAGCTTTCTGGTGAGATATTCTGCCCATGTAGCAGAGAGGGATGCGGGTCCAGCACTTTAGATACTAAACATGAAACATGTCTCTTGGCAGAGGTATATGGAAGTGAGCGGAAATCTCAGAGACTCGTATGAAGACAAAGATGGGTGAGTGCCTGGACTCTAATCCAGATGTTTTAAACTGGTGCTTCTCCAAAATACAGATGATGTTGTTGCAATATCATGTTACTATGTGTTTAACCACAATGCCTGTTCTCTTAAAATGTTTCTATTGGATGGATTTTTGATTTCACACATGTTTGAATGAGCTGCACGCTCAAACAATGTTGTTCTTTTTCCTCAATGACAGAATGAGAAAAGATGAACTTGGTGCAATCTCCGGACCAAATGAGTTTGCGGAGTTCTACAACAGACTGAAACACATAAAGGAGTTTCACCGAAAGCACCCGAATGAGGTAGTTAACCCCCTTACTTTTATACATGACGTGACGCTACATAAACCCTTTGACAAAGTGTTTCAGGAATAATGCTTTCATTCCTCTTGTAGATTTCCATTCCCATGTCTGTGGAGTTTGAGGAGCTTATGAAGGCCAGAGACAACCCGAGCGAGGAGGCTCAGAGTAAGTGTAACTCATTGGCATTTCCTTACGGACGTTTGCTCTGTTGACGGTCAGCTGGCCATCTCGGGGTCGGTGGGGGGGTTGGAGGTCTACCTTGTTAAAAGTGAACCGGTTAGAAACTAATGTTACCGCTCTGATTGTGTTTTGTCTTCCACAGACCTGGTAGAGTTCTCCGACGAGGAAGGATACGGCCGCTACCTCGACCTCCACGACTGCTACCTGAAGTACATCAACCTGAAGGGCGCCGAGGTTAAGATCCCTTCGTGTTTGCGTACTTAATGAGTTTCTCGAAAATGAGAATATTTTCTTCTTAACCTGATTTCTATGCTCTTCCCCGACAGAAACTCGAGTACATCTCTTACCTGTCTTCATTCGACCAGCTTTTTGACATCCCCAAAGACAGGAAGAATGCTGAATACAAAAAGTAGGTCCACCATATTTATTCCCTTCAGAACCGACAGGGGACGGGTGCATGGAGCTTGAAGTAGAAAATACATCCAGCCGTAAAGACCAAAGAATGGCCCCATCTTGTCTTGATGACGTATTACGGACCGTTTAAATATATTTTAAGGGCCGTACACGAGGGTGTGGACTTGTGAATTACATTACATGTGCATGCACTGATCTCTTGTGCTAACCCAGTGTGGTGCTGGTGAATGTGTGTGCAGGTATTTGGAGATGCTGCTGGAGTATCTGCAGGACTACACCGACCGGGTCAAACCTCTGCTGGACCAGAACGAGCTCTACGGCAAAGTGCTGTTGGACTTTGAAAAGAAATGGGACAATGGGACGTTTCCCGGCTGGCCTGTAAGTGCTCCGATTTGTATGTGAAGATGCGGGGAGTTTAGTGCGGTCGTCCCATCTGACCGGTATGTTTGTCATTTTTAATTGTAGAAAGAGACGAGCAGCGCGTTGACACATGCCGGAGCTCATCTTGACCTCTCTGCTTTCTCTTCTTGGGAGGTAAAACATTAAGTGCTTGTATTTAAAGATGTAAAATGACAATTACAATTATTCATTCAGACTTTGACTGACGCGTTCTTCTTATTCGATACCACAGGAGTTGGCCTCTTTGGGTCTGGACAGGTTAAAGTCAGCCCTCATGGCGTTGGGACTGAAGTGTGGAGGGTGAGAATGTTGTTTGCATACTGAGACGAGTAACATTTAACTGAATGCAAATCTAAAGTGGAAAAGGGCTTTTTTGCTGTCAGAAGAAGTTCCATCCCGTTGTCTGACATTTGATATTTATAATGTCCCTGGACATGGGATGGGTGGAAGTGCAATTTCATAAGTAGTAACAGAGCTATTGGTGCACATTCCGCATGCTGATGGGACAACTGATGGAGTGTGTGTGTGTGTGTTGGACAGGACTCTGGAGGAGAGAGCTCAGAGGCTCTTCAGCACAAAAGGCAAATCCCTGGAATTGCTGGACCCGTCCCTGTTTGCCAAGAACCCCAAAGCCAAAGGCCCCAAAAAGTAAGCGTGTGTTAAAAGTGAAATCTAGTGGTGACGCTGTGCTGTGGGCGCACTCGTGATATAATTTATAACCCTTTCCATCCGTCACTTCTGCAGAGACACCGAGCGTAACAAGGAAATCGCCTTCTTTGAAGCTCAAGTCTATGAGTACGTGGAGATCCTCGGGGTGAGTGCATCTAGCTGCTGTTAAACTTATGGCGGGGGGGGTGGTGATCGTAGGATCATCGTAGGCTCAAACGTGACCGTTGTGATGCTCGCTGGCGGTTGCAGGAGCAGAGACAGCTGACCCACGAGAACGTCCAGAGGAAGCAGGCCAGGACCGGAGAGGAGCGCGAGGAGGAGGACGAGGAGCAGCTCAGCGAGAGCGAGAGCGAGGACGAGGACAACGAGATCATCTACAACCCCAAGAACCTGCCGCTGGGATGGGACGGCAAGGTGAGGCCTCACATGTCTGACCTGGATCAACGCGAGCAGCGGGGCCGTGCTTTTGCTCAGTGGGGGGGTCGACTTAAATATGACGGCGGTCAAAGGACCAGTGACTGTTAATAAAACATCACATTGATTGGGGCACAGCCAGAAGAAGAAGAAGCCGCGTTATTGTAGAGGTCTCGCCTCCTATATCGATACTTAGAGATGACACAGAGACGTAGTTATGTTTATTTTACTCATCCACCCGCGCTATACTTATTTTGAGGCCCATTTAGTGCACACGGACTAAGGATAAGTGGCTACCCCACTTCCACCTCTGACATCTGATACAGATGTGGCTGTCGCACAGATCTACTAGCAAGTTTGGAGATTTAAGGAACCCTTTTAAGACTCAAAGAGGAAGAACTGGAAAAAGCACAGACTCATTTTTTTTTGTGTGAATGTGTGTTTATTTCCCCCCTGTAGCCCATTCCCTACTGGCTCTACAAACTCCACGGGCTGAACATCAACTACAACTGTGAGATCTGCGGGAACTACACCTACCGGGGGCCCAAGGCCTTCCAGAGGCACTTTGCGGTTCGTTGTCTTCCTGGTCGCCTACTTGTTGTTGTTGTTGCAGAGGTCAGCAGAATAGTTAAACTAAAACGAGGTGCGTTTTGTGCTCCGCAGGAGTGGAGGCACGCTCACGGCATGCGCTGCCTGGGGATCCCCAACACCGCCCACTTCGCCAACGTCACGCAGATCGAGGACGCCGTCTCTCGTAAGAGCCTTTCTCCTCGCTCGATACGGACAGCTGCGTTCTCAAGAGTTTCGATAATATTGATGTTTTTAGTTTTTTTTCCTGTTTGTTTTGATTGTAACTCCAGTGTGGGCAAAGCTGAAGTCCCAGAAGGCATCCGAGCGCTGGCAGCCGGACACCGAGGTGAGTCCACGCGGGCGGAAATCACGACGGCGAAGCTTCTTACGACTGTTACGTGACCTGTGTTGTTTTGGGTTTTTTTATTTTGCAGGAAGAGTACGAGGACTCGAGTGGCAACGTGGTCAACAAGAAGACCTACGAGGATCTGAAGAGACAAGGCTTGCTGTAGATCAAGGAGATTATGAGGCAGAAAAAATGAAAAAAAAATCCACAAGTAACGAGCGTCCTTTAAGATTTGCGATATTTTGTATCACCCGTGTTTTCTTTTTATTTGTAAGTAGTAATGTTGTTTTACAGACTTTGTAATGTCGCCACCTTTTGACCGTTCTAATAAACTGAGTACTTTTGTCACTGCGGTTTGTCTTTTGTTTTGGAATATCTTTTAGTTTTTATGTATTATTGCATATTTTAGCAGTAGGCAATTTTACTACTATGATTCTAAGTGTTTAACTCCAATATTCTAACAAAACATACTGTGAAAAGTGTTTTTCCCCCACGGAGTGAGGTCACATGATGAATGTCCCCAGAGGGAGCTCCAGTCAGGATTCTCGGCTCGGATTCACCCCAAAAAGTGTTTTTTGTTGTAGCAACTGTCGCAGATACAAAACCAACAGCACCTCCTTGTGTAGTGCGTCAGTCATCACTCTGAGCCCCGGAGCTTTTACTGAATTATTGAATTTAAAACCTTGAATACATCTGGCTTTTAAATGTTATATATCTGTAGTCTTTTATTACAGTATTTTACTATCAACCTTCACACATTTATAAATATCAACATTTAAATGTCAATAATTATCCTTCCTTGTAGTCACAACTGTATTAATACCATATATAACCAGAGAAGCACAAACTATTTGTTAAAATATACTTGGAAATACTCTTATTATACCCTATTTTGATTTCTCCTCCCAACGGTTTGTTCTTGGCCAGCTCCTTCTTAAACTCTCCATCCAGAACTTCAGTGTCCCCCCATCCCTGGTGGATCCGTTTCTCCAGCTGCTTCCCCTTCCTCTGGTACTCAAACCTAAAGCTCCGTCAAGCTCTGTGCCTACTGGTCCAGGTCCTTTGTGAACTTGTCCCCCAGTGTTTGATGACCCTGAACGCGTTAGTGTTACAGGTTCTTTGCTTCAATAGAAAAGACACAGGACAGCTGTCACGTCTCAGCTGACACTTGTTGAAACATCTGGCCTCCCCAAGGGAGCCATTAGCCGCGGGGAGGCGGCCCGGTACAATTGTGTGATTTTCACGGTCAAAGGATTTTTTTTTTTACCTTTTCGGTCGCGGACAGAACCATCGGAGCGCGGCGTTGACTTGTGCTGAGGGATCAGCTCTGCTCCAGCAGGTTCCTCATTCACGAAGCCGGTCGGTTCACTCTGCTTAATGTGCTCCACTGGCCCCTGGAGCCGCCTGACCGACCCCCTGATGTCGGGTCTGAAAGCTGCCGCAGAGGTTTGTGGGTGTAGTGACATCCGTTCTGACTGTCTGTTGGAGGCCGGTTGGCTCCAGGCCTGCAGGTCAGTATTTCTATTTGAACTTTTGAACCCGCCCTTCTTTTTAAGCTCAGTTGTTTGGGCATTAATGCATCGAATGCCCTGAAAAACTGCACATGTTTCATGTCATTGTATTTGCTGCTAATGCAGGACCCGGAGCATAATCCGCATGAACCAAATAAACTGCTGGGAAAAGTCAGATTTAAAAGTAGTCAATTGTATTGATGCACAGCCCAGCTAAGTGGATAGAGAAGTCAATACTCAAATGGACAAAGAATCCCTTGTAAAAATGCATTTTGGGGGTCTATGTCGCCGATGATAAAATCGCCAAATCCACATTTTAGTCGGACATGCTTACTTACAACGAGCTCAACAGCTGTGGAGATATTGCTATATTTTTGTGCTTTTGCATTCATTTTATTCAATTCACTGTTGTTGGTTTTTCATCTGTAAGCAACAAAGCCGTCTGAACAGGAATTGACATACAGGGTAATTTGTTAATATGTACAGATTATTAGTAATGCTCTAATTTATGTAATTTAACAGTTGCTCGTGGCACACATTATAACCAGATGATTTGTAAAACATCTCCTAAAAGATCATATTTAAAACATAAACATCATGTGTGCAACAATAAACTATTATTTATCTAATTGTTATCATCCTTGTTGTGCTGATACAATATATCATTTATGAGCAATTCACATTACACAAAGTGATAATAATAATAATTAATATATAAATTATAAACATTTGCTGACAGTAAAATAATGATTTACTAAAGTTTAGGTGACCTATTTGACGTAATGACTTTGGTTGTGTCTTTCACCTCATCACCACTATTAACACACGATAAACAGCGCTCCCTTTAGCAGGTTTTCGTGTCGTATCGAGGAACGGACACCTAACGGAGTCTCGCTCCCACGATTCCTTGCAGCGACATCGCACGGCCCATCCGGCCCTGCAGCCTGTGCCAGACCTCCTCCCTTCTGGGGTTCCATAAAACTCAACAAAATGCTTGCAAGTCAGCGTGACACGCGTATTGAAAAGGACGTTGCCATGATGGATCCATCATTCATACCAGCTGGAGCGGCTCGCCGCAGCCTCTACTTCTACCGCGTCTTCTCATTATGTCACCACCTCCAAAACAAATCAAATCGTAAACTCAAATCGCAGCCTTCCTCGTGCAGTGACACCAGCAACTCACAGTATAACAGACACGTAGTTTAATTTGTCTTCAAAGAGATACGGGAAAAGAACATTCTTTCATTTTAGGAAAATAAGAAATAAGAAGCGACAGAGCAGAGCTGCTGTGCACGGGCGCCGAACGCAGTCGTTCTCGGGAAACAACGCGGCCGCGCGGCCGCCATTGTGACGTTACGTCACCAACCTGCACGGAGACCTGTCAGTGGTTAAAAACAGCGAGGGTGGGGGGAACATTTCGAGGATTTCTCTCATCACGGGCGCTCGTAAAGGGGCGGAGCGTGGACCGGGTCCGGATCGACGTCTCGCGCTCACATCAGCCACTTGTCCTTCTCCTTGTTGAAGTTCTCCGCCCACTGGCGCGTGAGCTGCAGGTAGTGGTCCGCCAGGTTGGGCTGGTAGTCCAGGTACAAGCGGGTCACCGTTTTCTTGGGCACGGCCTTCTCTATCTGCGTGCCCTCGTGCCATTGGTTGAAGGAGGTGACGGCGACGATTTCCGGCCGCACGGACAGAGCGGCCTGCAGCGACGTGTCGTAGTAGCGCCCGTTGACCCGGTTCCTGGTGTTGTGGTTGTTCCAGGGCCGCACCGCCGTGTCCACGTACCCGGGGCCGACGCTGGGGACGAACAGCAGGTTGTTGACGTCGCAGAACTCCTTGATGGCCTTCCAGTTCTGGTGGGACGAGCCGAAGGAGAAGCCGTTGGAGGCGAAGTACGTGTAGACGCCGTCGAAGCCGCTGGCCAGGATGTCGTGTTTGTGGCGCTCTTCCACCAGGAGGGCGACGAAGACGCCGTCGTAAGGGGTGCCCCGGATGCTGCGGGAGCCTTTGAGGGTCAGGACCTCCGCCCAGGACTCCGGCGCCATCAGGTAGGAGTCGTAGACGTAGAACAGGGGCAGGACTCGCCCCGTGCCGGATTTGAATCGGTAGAAGGCGCCGTGCTCTCCGTACCTGGGAAACAAGAGGGGGGTTTCAACCTGTTGCAAGTTGGTTCTATGAGCAGATGTTCTTTTTTGCATTGCTCTTTGACATTTGTTAATGTACGCAGAATTAAAAAATGTTCGGATCTTGCACATAATTCCTGATGAATGAAGATGGATGGTTCACTTGATTTGTTGCGTGCTGCTCAGGGCTCAATCTTTTTCACAAGGTGTCAGAAAGGCTGGTGTGCAGAGAACAACAAAAAACCTTCAGTTGAAGTTGTGTCTCAGGCGTTTTGACCCATGTATTCAAATTATAAATCCATTTACAAATATACAGAACAAATGGAGAGAATGAGACTGAACCACGCAAGTAGAACCTTCATACCGCTGCTATCCGCAACAGCCGCTTTTGCCTGATTTGAACTACGTTTTCGATTGCAATGATGCAAAAAAAAAGGCACCGTTGATAAAGTTCAAATTCTACAGATTTAGTCTGAAATTCAGAAAATATTTATTCAAAACTTAAACCATAACTTCCGTTTCTGTCCCTCCTCCTGTTGTGTCCTTCATGCAGATGGTCAGCACAGTAGGTTTCAGTAAATGTTGGCAGACAAATAAAGTCTTCAAATGGGATTAAAGGCCCTGGAGACTGGGCTCAGATTTCACTCCAGTCTCGTATCGTTATGAACATGGCATCGCTTGGACCCTTTATGCTTGTTTCCAATTCGGTCTGACTGCTACTTAATACATTACTGGATGAAACACTATCCGATCAGCTCTGCCTCGTTATTACTCCGTCTCGAGGCTAACGCGGTCTACGCGTCGCTTGAGTTCCAGGTAGAGCTGATATCATATCATCAGATGTGATGAGTCAGATCCCCTTTCGACACACATTCCTAATGAAAGTCAGAAGCTATCTGCAGGATCACAGCGCCGTTCAGCCAGTGGAAGGACAGCCGGCAGGGACACGGGTGAAGAGATGAACGACTCACCTGTCAATGATGTATTTGATGTTGTCATGCATGCTCTGGTCCGTCCGCCCTTTGTATGGCTGCATGTGAAAGGCCACCTGTGCAGACGACGTTTGAACACGGATGTTAACAGGGAGATCATTACAGGTCACGCTTTTATACAAAGCGACTTACATTGCATTTTTTTAACCCGTGGCCTTTTACATTTTTGGCTGGGGAGCAATTCGGGGTCTTGCTCAGGGACACTTCGACATGAGACATGGAGCAGCCGGGGCTCGAACCGCCAACCTCACGGTTCCCAGCGCCCCCGCTCTACTCCATGCGCCACAAACACAACACAAGCACCTGGAAAACGAAGAATAGGCCTATCGGCACCATCGGTCATCAAATAGATATTACACTGTATATCCGAAGTGTGTAGTGGGTGCTGGTGTAAACCAAACGTGTCACATGACGTTTGTTTTGGAGGCATCGCTTTATCGCAAATGTTCACGTTACATCAGTCTTTTATAAAAGCGTAAACATTCTTTAATTCTACACGGGTATGATTGACACCATTATGACAGCGAGCAATCCCGGGGAGGCTCCGTGATTGACAACTGTTTGACTACAAAGTAAATCATTAATTGTTGAAATGTTGTCGCTCATGTCAGCAGGGAGTGAATGAAGAACTGGGAACACGATAGATAGCAGTGTTCTGGTGCTTTGTTATTCTTTTGTGCTGATAATCGTTGGCCAGAAGCTAAAAATACAGCATGGATGAGTTTGTGCCTCTCAGTGATTGACAGAGGAAATGTCTGACATCCTTCAAGTTAATTTTAAACTTGTGTGGTTCATCAAATCCACAGCAAAATCCCATCATTCACAATGCGGTTTTTTTATCTGTAGGGACGTACTTTTGGGGAGACGGGGGTCGAACCGGTTGGGGGGAAATACTCTTTGGAAAGGCACCTTGCTGTAAGAAGTCATCAGTCAGAGGCGAGACGGAGAGGAAGCTAAGTTTAGATGGCGGGATGATGGGCATCTCTTGAGGAGGAGGAGGGAAACAGATGCTCATCCCCTCAGGCGAGTCCTCGTACTGTCATCTCATCCGTCCTCACATCACAGGAGAAACGGGACGACTCCTTCTCAGACGGTCCCAGAAATCCACCTACTCCCAATGTGAAGATTCAAGGGTCTTCTGCGGCGCACGACGCCCACTCCAAGAGGCTGCGAGGTCTTTCCAAAACAGTTCCCATGGCAACGCGGCGGCGTTTTCGGGGGGCAACAGGCCCGGGCTTTGTCATCCGTCCTCGACCGGTTGGAAATTGCGAAAAAGGCCGGCGAGGCGAGACGCCGCTCGAGTCCGTGCGATGTTCACACCCCGGGTGTGTAGACGCCTGTGTGGCTTCTCTTCAGGCGAGTTCGCTTCTCCACACACATTTAGCTTCTCTGGACCGTCGAATGACTGTATAATTCACATGATTGGAACATTTTCTCATTATAACTCTGAATATATATATATATATATATATATATATATATATATATATATATATGGCTGTGTAAGATTGTTTGAGGTAAGTGGATATTTGTTAGACTTTTTCCTTTTATCTTTGTTATTGGTTGAATTGCTCACACATGGTGTGAAGAAAAGCCTACTTAGTATTTAGTTACTCTCTAAAGCTTCATTAATCATTTCTATTTTCCAGCAACATGTGTTTTTTTACACATCCAGTCGACAATGAGCAGTCGCGTCGTGTTTCTGACGAGTCCCTCTCACACTGGTTCTGTTTCTGATGTCCTATTTTGAGAGAAATATCCGTCTCTTTAGCTGCTAATTGCTCCACTGTGTTTGCCAGCTACCTGCTGACTTCATCTTCCTGCCATATGCTGCTGGCCAGGTGGCCATGGTGAGTTTATCAGCTTTTATTTGTTGAAAACAGCTGCATGTCACAAAAAAACACCCCACAATGAGCCTCTGTTTCTATCAAACACGTTGATTATTATTATTTTCTTTCTTTGTGAGAGGTTTGTTGTAGCTTTCGCCATTAAAACACAGTACTGGTTTCACTTTGTCTGGGCCTGTTTGCAGCGAGCAGCCTGACCTCTCACTGCGCTAACAGGGTCAATCTATGCTTAATCAGTGAGGCCGCAGCGCTGGGAGGGATTATAGATCAGCCGGTGTCCTCCTCTCGGGCCGCTCGCGTCGCTCTCCGCTGACCTCCGCGACCGCCGCGCTCAGGTTCGGATGCAAGTCTCAAGTCTCAAGTCTCATTTTCGCATCTGGATATCAGCAGGAGGAGCTCCTCCGTAAACAAATGGCACATAAATGAGACGGGTAGAGTGAACACACAACCACACACACACAAAACACTGTGTTTTCAGCCTTCAGCAGCAGCTCTGGTGCACTGAAACACTGGAGCATGAGCCCTCAGGTCAGCTGGGAGACACACACGGTTGTGTAAGTGCGACACACACACAGTGAGACCCAGTTCTCCGTCTAAGACTTCCATATAAGGAGCAGACTGGAGGGGAAGCTATTCTGTCCCCGTGATGCTAAATCTACACTCTTCAGCAGCATCTTTAGGCTTCACGGTATCAGACCCACTAAGTGCCATAGAGGAAAAGGCGCTTTTGAAATGGACAATCTACCCTGAAGGCCTTCGCGTTTAAAAAACAACTATTTACCGGATGTTAATGTAAATGTCAGGTTTTGAGATCAGAGCATCACAGCTAGAGATGCCACTGGACCCCTACTGGGTAAGGCCGCCATTTGTTCCCTGTCAGGAGCCTTAGTGGACCAGAATGCAATGCAGCTGCAAGACATGCTGCATTTTCAATAAAGGGCATGACACAGTTTTTGCATGAGTGGACAAAAATGCATTTTCAAGGACCAGTCCCACAAGCCTTTTAGAAGCTAAATTCAGTTTTTTAAAGTTCAACTTTGATGATTATAATCCAAAATGTGCATATATGACCAGCAGCAAAGATCTTAACTGTGACTTTGGAAGCAACACAGAGCTTGAGTCTCCAAAACAGGCCTATTATTTGTGATGCATCATGCACGTGACCTTACAAACGGGTGCAAAAAACAGGCCCAGTTTGCAAAAAATAGCGATGAAAGTAAATGGATAACGCCATGAAAAGTAAAGTGTTTCTAAATCTGGTACACGCTTGATTAAACCCCCCCAAAAACGTTATCGTTTAACTGTCAGCAGCAAGTCATTCATTCAGTAAATCGTCAGAAAGGAAAAACATACCGTCTGTCTCACCAGTTACCTTGATGCTGTGCCTGTGGGCGGCGTCCATGACAGCGGGAACCAGGTCCTCGGTGGGCTCCCCGTGGTCCTCCGCCATGCCGGGAGGATACCAGGACAACACCAGCACCCCTACAACACCACAGCACGGGGAGGAAGTGTCTGCCCTGAGTACGTGCAGGGAGGTCAGAGCACGACCTTTGATGGGGGGGGGGGGGGTCGAGGCACAAGCTGGAAGTGTCGGCTTCTAGCGTGTGCCTCGTGTGTCCTCCGACTGTTTGAGGAGTAAATAATGACTCTCGGCCAGTGTCCCTCTTTAATGTAAACAAAATGTTTATAGAAAATCCTTTTATTTTATCAATGCAACCGTCGAAGTGGAAGGTTTTCTGGCGCCCCATTTTGTTTGAGAACTTCTCAAACGTCTATGAAATATACAAGTCAACAATAAACGCTATATGGCCACTTCTTTTAGCATGAGTTGGGGGGGGGGGGGGGGGGGGGCGGTGGAGGTTTACAACAGGGAAACATGCAAGAATTACCTGCTGCAGCCGCCTCTATCTGGGCCATGTGTGACTCCAGCACCTTTGGGTCCCTGGAGCTGTAGGGTCCCAGCTCGGGGTAAAAACTTGAGGCGATATCGTCTGGAGGCGTGTGCCTTCCTTGGGCATGACTGGCGGCGATCTTGGGGTCCCAATGGGGCACCAGCACGTGATCCCAGTGGATGTACTTGTTGTCCATGCTGGGGGAGCCGTACCACAGGTAGTAGAAGATGTGCACGTCGTAGAAAATGCTGTAGTCTCGGTCCGACTTGGTGAACACCACCTTGGTGTCACTGCCGCCCGTGTGGAAGTGGCCCGGCGACGCCACCGCCGCCGCCGCCGCGCCTTTCGCGTCCAGCCGCCTCCTTTCGGATCGCTCCCCGACGAAGTCCATCCCGGGGGCCAGGTCCGAGAAGCCGTCGCTCGGCTTCAGCGTCCTGAGCCCCATCATGGCCCCGAAGATGAAGAGCGTGAAGAGGAAGAGAGCCACGAGCGCCTTCCTGCGCAGCCGAGTCATGGTCGCTGTCCGTGGTGCTGCGGGCGAGCGGCCGGTGACGCGCGCTCTCCTCTCAACGCCGCCTGCGGCTCTTCGTGTTTACAGCGCGTAGTGATAATAATGCTGGTAATAATAATACTAATAATGATAATGAAAAGAGGCTTCAGTCACTGCAGAGGGTGGCGCATAATCCAGTCTGTTAAACGCAAGAGAAGCGATGTCATTTCACCTCCATCGTCACGACCCGGAGGGATCCCGCGCGACGACGCTTCGACGGGTCTCCTTCTCACCGCCCTGCGAGCTCTTTGTTCGGCCCCATCCTCTCCTCTTCGAGAGGGACGTGGGAAATCGGCTGTGCTGCTTTTATTTTTTCATCTTGTTTTTGTGTCAGTCCACACAGCTCCCTCTTTACAAAACAAAAGCCACTCTGATGGAGGTTTCTGCGGCTTCCTTCGCTCTCCTCTTCGTGTCATCCCATCGTTTTATTTTGTTCTGGGGTTTTTTCTGACGCACTTTCGTCACTGAATGTTCCTGTCAGAAACACTTGTTTTTCTTGTGCGAGCATAGCGGGCGGTGGATTTACCCCAACCGGAAATATTGTATGAGGGGTGATTAATGCCACAGGAGCGGCAGGGGGCGGAGCAAAAGGGTCTTCTTGTTTTATTTGGGGGGGGGGGGGTCATCTCTTACAAGCGTTTCTGAGGGGCCCACGAGAGGGGTCAGCATCCGCTTTCTTAATGAATGAATTCCCTGCAAGGAAGCAAACAGAAAACCCTTTGGTTGCCCCTATAAGTATCACCCGTAATAACACAATTAATTCAGGATACTTTTGCAAAAAGTATGAGTAAATAATATATCAAGTGTGTTTTGATTTTTATATTATGACACTTAATGAGACATGGCACTGCATTGAGGACAAGCCTGTGACGTGATGACGATGAGTGTACTATAGTGCGTATACAATGTTGACAATGTCTCTGAGAAGTCAAGCTTGAAATGACATCTAGTGGCAAAAATGAAGTGGTGCATTTTATCATATTTGTGATTGGCAATTATCTCACAACAGTCTTTCAAAGGAGGCTATGATCCATGTCCATGTCCCCTTCATCTACAATAGATTAAAGACGAACATTTTGCAGAAAAATAAATCAGTTATCTAATGCATCATCTTTCATTTGATTTTAAAATGTTTGAAACCAAATTGATAACAATTGTTTTTGCAAAACATGTTTGTATTATAAAGTGAAAAAAACAATCAAGAAGAAAAAAAGAAAAAAAAACCTCCCCTCCCTGTTTTATTGTGGATACGTTTTCTAATATAAATATATAAATCCTTTAAATCAACCTTATAGGTTGCGTTATGAGGTGATATATGACACAATCAATCACTTCTGTAACAAAAGGGTTGTCAATTGTTTCCTCCCCTCGTACAAATGCAGAAATGTCACATAAAGAGAAGCATTTATTTGTGTTGGTGGAGCTGTTCCTGATAATTAACTGAACGTGTGATGTGGGCTACTTTTTAGTTAATCATTTCATGCATGGTCCTGTCACCATATATGCTTTTATTAAAAATATGTCGTGTATCAAACACGCCCCTCTGCACCGACGGCGAATTAATCCAACGCTGAAAATAGTCCACAACACACGCGGCATTTATCCTAAAACTATAAATGGAGAAAAAATAAATCTGAGTTTTTCTTGCAATACAAAAGATGCAGAACAACACCGGAGTAGTCCTTTAAGTTTTAAATGACTACGCGGAGGGTTAACACCATCTGGTGGAGGTGTCAGAGGGGACACACTGTCATTGTTGTCCCGAGGCTTCGTTGCGGAAGGGATATCTGTCACAACATGGCAGCAAGCTATGGATTTGTTATCGATTGGGGTTTATGGATCGATTCCCCCCTCCGGAGGAGGGGTGAAAGGTGAGCGGACGGGCTTCCCATGTGGGGCTGCTGCTTATTCAGATCCTCTAGAAACACACGTGGGCCCGAGCAGCCGCTTAAACCCGACAGCTTTACGTTCACGCCGCCTCAACGGTGCTTTGATTCATATTCAAATACTCTCTGCGTCTGTAAGTGAGAGGAAACTTTCCAACGACAGTGGCACACCAGCGTGTGTGTGTGTGTGTGTGTGTGTGTGTGTGTGTGTGTTGATCCTCTGTTGAAAAAGTGCGTGCCAAGGCTTTGTTCCCACAAGCCCCTCCGCGTGACCTCGGTCACCTTAGGGTGGCCGGCCCGGTCGTGTGGCGGCTGCCGGGCCTTTCCGTTTCCATGGCAACTTTCAGAGCGCCTCCGGCCTCACGATTGGAGGCATGGACGGTGGGGGTCATTTGTTTTTCATCAGGCAACACCTCACTGACGTATAGATGGATATATAGACATTAAGCTGCACATGTTCACGGGAGAGTCACAAAAAATAAGGCTGGCTTAAGCTCCCTGTGTGTGTGTGTGTGTGTGTGTCCTTCCCTGACTCAGAGGTGACGAGAGCCGGTTTGTGGTGCCGTACAGCAGCTTGAGCGTGGCTAATCATTTTTTAATACGTGTGGGTGAATGACTCCAACGGGGCCACCGGATGTTTTTTTTAATATAAACTGTAACAGGTGTATGTGAATCACCTCTGCAGGAAAAATGCAAGGAGCTTTATTCCACCAGCAAGAAATCCATCCTGAAATGAGGAAGAGGGAGAATTTCAACTTAAATGCAGCCCAAGAAAAAGAAAGAACATTTAGGAGCGATATTTGAGGACAGCTGGCTGACAAAGATGTGTAATACTTAAAACTAAACTCATGTCTTTATTCAAAAAGAAGTAACAAATCCATGACTCCTTCATTTAAATACAAATTCAAAACATACAATATATACAATATTTCACTAACTCTTAAATGATAGTTATAAATGATCAATTTAGAGTGTTTTGGGGGCATAAGGGGTTCTCAAAAGACCCAGACTAAAATCCCTACACATTAACCTCAAAAAACCGTACATATCTAATTTAGATGACTTGCACGATGCACGACGTGCCTAAATTTACACAAGAAATGTTCAAAGTAATCGTTATCGTTAGGATATGTTAAGGGATTTATAATGGACGTGCATGAATTCATAGGAAACCCTTACGATTTACGAAAAGACCATCGCAAAAACCTCAACACAATTTCTCACAAAGAGGATTCTCATAATTCAATGGTTGATAATGTATTCGGGGGGTTTACTGGATTATCTGCACGCTTTAAGGGTTACTTGTAAAAACACCTTCAAATAGGAATTTTGAAGGGTATCTATCCTAAAATCTGTCATTGTTTTTTTACAAACAACCCAGCTCATTTGTTGTTTGTTGTTTCATTTGTTGTTATATTCCCTGTACATATAGTCCCAAATAATTTGTAAAGTCTGCTTTGAGGTGAAGATTCTGATCGGATTCATGCAAAAAAGAATGGAAACACCGTCTTTAATTTGAACAGTAGCTGCAAAATGCTTTGCAGATGGGTTCTATTATGTGTGCGTGCGCGTGTGTGTTTGTGGGAGAGTGCAGTGGGCGGGGTGATGTCTCTCCAGGCCTTTGGGTGCCACAATAAGCTGTATCGTCCAAAGCCCTGATTGGTCATTTTGTCAATTATTTTGCCTCCCTCATTGGACATGTGTGATTTATCTGCGACTAGAAATCACGTGGACTTGACCGAAAAGGTGGCTGTGTGTGCGTGTGTGTGTGTGTGTGTGTGTGTGTGTGTGTGGGGGGGGGGGGGTTACTAGAGGTAGGAGGGTCAAAGGGGTTCTGCATATTGCGGAGAAAGGGAGCGGGGAGAAGGCATTTGTTCTCCTGGAGGATTACACGCACAATCAACACGGAGAGAGCGTGCCCGGGCTTCCAGCATGCACTTAACTCATTAGGTCTGAGATTTTGTGGGCCGGAGCTGTTTTCTGCAGGAGGCCCGAGGAAACCTCCCACCATGGCAGAAGGTATGGATGCTCTGAAAGAAGCAAAGAGGTTCAATAGAAAGAAGATGAAAGGGGGGAGGCTTTTCTTCCTCTGGCATTGTCTTCTTGTTTCGTCTCTTAAAGGGCCGGGTGGTGGTTGTCTATTCAGAAACGTCTCTGTAGACCCGGTGTGTGTGTGTGGTGTTGGGGGGGAGGTGTATGGTTGTTATAATGTGGACGTAGTGGACAGCAGCTCAGCGCGCTGTAAAGCAGCAGAGAGCGGCGGGATGGGCTCTGCTTCCAAGACCAGTTTTGCAGGTAGACCATAAATATTTGTAATATTGTCCAAGAAGAAGGAAGATGTATTTTATTTTGAAGGCCTGCTGATACTTGCACGTGCCCTAAGGACCTATATAGACACATATTATGAAATGTAATAGTTTCTGTTGTTGTAAACGAGTGAGCATATTTATAATATATGTTTAAACATTAAATTAGATCTTTTATAATCGTGGAACGTTTTGGACTAAATGATGATGAATATGGCATTTAGGCTTTGGGGAAACATTATTTTGGACCTACCAGTGATAATGTGGTAGATAACCTGCAGATTCATTTATATGGAAATGAACAACAGCTGCAGCCGCGCGCCTCTGAGCGCACTGCTGCTGCGCGCGGCTCCTCGGGCCAATCACGGCCCTTAATCAGGCTTTGTGGCCCCCGTCTCCGTGTCTCTGTGCAGCGGCGGGCTGTCCGCAGAGCGAGCAGGGGGACGAGGTGGAGGAGGTGGAGGAGGAGGAGGAGGAAGCGGGTCCGACGCGGGGCAGCGGCGTGTGCAAGTGGTTCAACCTGCGGATGGGCTTCGGCTTCCTGTCCATGAGCAGCCGGGACGGAGCTCCTCTGGAGGACCCGCTGGACGTGTTCGTCCACCAGGTGAGACTCATATCGGTCGCGCATCTCAGGGTCCTCGTGCTGCTGGTGGACACATCGCATGCTCAGATTGTCCTGGTAACAAAGGGCTCCTCAAGTGGTGCCCGGACATTCAGGGTAACGAGATGTCCTTCACGTCGCGATGAGATACTTTGAATAACAAGTATCTTTTACATATTAAAAGGATATTTTCACGTTATACCACGATTTTCACGTAATGACAACATATTGTCATGTATTAACAATGTGTTCATGTTATAACAACATATTCTGTTATAATAACATGTGTTGTAATTATTATTATTATTTTCACCTAAAAAAAATATGTTTTTTACGTAACGTGTTTAAGGTGTAGCAAAAGTTCTTTTGGGCGTTTTAGCAATGTAGCAATATGGCTGATGTTGTGATGAATTTGCATCCTTTACACTTTAAGAAGGATTATAAATGCATGGGGCTGCACAGAAGGAAGGAGTGCCACCCTCTTGTATATAACATCATCTCTCATCAATCAGCAGGAGCACCGAGGTCTCCATGGATACAAGCTCATCACATCCAAGCTTAAAGTGTCCGCATATCAAAATGTCCTCCCCTGTGCGCAATGACATCATAGTGCCTCAAGTCTGAGTCTAACTTAATCAAGCTTCTCTTGAAACGCCCAATGTATCGTAGCTTTGTCCCCCTTCAAGCCCAAATCAAAAACATTCTCCGGTTGCAGTTTCAAAAATATGAATGAATTGGTTCTCTGTTGGACATCTTTTTGGACCCGAGTCAGGAATAATCAAACCAAATCAGCCTGTAAAAAGAGTGTAAGACACGTGATGTGTTTGTTGTGTAAAATCACCCGGAGATTTACACATCTTAAAGTCGACCGTTCCCAAGTAGGTGCTAAGACCCCCCCCCACTGCCGTCACCTCCGGGACAGATATCTGCTGTGGAACCTCAAAGGTGTTGGGCTCAAACATTTCTATTTAAAAGGGGTTAGAGGCCGAAGTAGAGATAACAAGGCCCATTGTCCCCCCAACCCCCCTCCGTCCAGCCCTGCTTCCTGTTATAAAGTCATTAAAGCATGAGGGGATATGAGCCCACCCAACCCCGACCCTCGGTCCCACCTCCCAGGCGGAGCCTTTTGGTCGAGACCTCTTCTCAGGTTACCTGCTCCTGCGTCGCTGTAAATCATGTGATGAAAGAGCGGGTGTGGGGGGGGGGGGGGGGGCGCACATGCTCGCTTTGGGCCCGAGGTTTGATCCAATGGGAGACTCTCGTCTGGGCTTTGTTTTAATGAGCACTTAAATAGCCTAAGAAATATATCTTTGGAGCCAAATTGGAACAATTCGCATTGAGGCTGGTCGGTAGTTTAGGATGCATTTTCTAAGCCAGAGTGTCTGGGTTCTCCGCACAGTTCTTACACAGCATGCGAGGATGCGACGTGCAGAAACTTTGACAGAGCTTAAATCATTGGAAAAACTTTCTGATAAAACTGTTCCTCCCTGCATATTTGCAAAAAAGTCTTACTGTGCTAAAATATATTAACATTGGTTTCCCTTTTCCCACACATGTATAAAAGTAGAATAATATTGTTCTCTTATCGTTGGCTGTACTCTGCTTTGGTCTTAGTCATTGTGGTCATCATACTGGTCAGCAGGTTTACGTTCTATGGGGGGGGGGTTGGTCGGCTTGTGGCTGCTGCATGCAGCCAGGCTGAAGCCACCAGACTGCTTTTATTGCCCGGGTGGTGAATGGACGGTACGCTCGAAAATGTTTCCCTCGATTAATTGCGTTTTTTTGTCCATTTGCTTTGGTTTTCTTAAGCTCTAATGCTTTGAGGCTTCTCCGCCGCAACCCTGCTGCTCGCTCTGTTTGATTTACGTCGGCTTTCTGGGAAGTACAGCGCGGGGAGTGCTTTGAGCCAATGGGAAGGCAGAAATTGGAAATCATCCCATAACGAACGCAAAACTCTTCGGGACTATTTTGGTATCTTGAGCAGCCGGTCATACTGAGACAACGACAGAGCCTTGCATTGTAATGGAGTTTAACTGTTGAGTATGTTGCATTCAAATTCAAAGAAGAGCATGTGATTGTACTGCTGGCGTTGTGGCACGTCCACTGAGCGGGTAGTCCATCTTTCTCTCTATTCGCCACCACACCTGGAGCGCAGTAAAGCGTCGGCGGCGAGCCACTCTGCGCGCTGGTGATTTACTCCTCTCAGGACACAGACGTTCTCGCCTCCTCTCCGGGCCGCTATCGCAGGAATGCGCTCCTCCCCTGTGTCATTTCCCAGCATCCTCCAGTGCAACGGTCCTCTGGGGACCCGTCCAGATGGACTCATTTTGGAGAGTCTTTTGGTGCTTGTAGGTGGTGTTGGTGGGGGAGGGAGGTGGGGGCGAGGAATGCTTTGGAGCCCGGGGAGGAGGGGTGTTTCAAAGCATTGATGTTTAAACAGGACCGTCAACAGGGTTGGATTTTTATGAGAAAGCTGAGTGTGCGGTCAGTTGAACCTTTGTCCTGTTACGACCAAAAACTGGGCTTTATTTTAAGGTTAAATATCACCGTCGTCCCTCTAAATCTTTCCAACTGCCCAACGAAGAAAACTTTTTCAGTTTTGGCCATTTGGTGAAGACAACCCTGACACGTCTTCACCCTTCAACGTATTGCGGGGAACGTCTTAGTGGACAGTTCTCCTGAGGAAAACATTTGTCCCTCCCGCTGCGCTTTAATTCACCGATGCGTCCACCAAACATATTTTGCACTAAGCAGCTAATCAGGTTTTTACCACGAGAACCAGAACAGCTGAAACTTACTATGAAGCAGAGAGGAGGTGATAAGTGTCTAATATCCGGTGACACCCTTCATCTGGTCATATGATTTACAGACACCTTTTAGTTGTCAAAAAACTGCAAAATATACATTTTGGGTAAATGATGATCAAATAAATGCGATATCCTTGTGGTCCTTGCAATGCCTGCTGTCATATAACAATGTCTACATTTTCACCTCTGCACACCTGACATCAGGAACCTTCTGACTAGACTTCGGAGGATACGGATGCTCACAACCCCCAATAAAAACCACGCTGTCACAGAATCGTGCGTCCACAAAAGTCTCGACAATAGTCGTTCTTGAGGTTCTGGATGTTATGAAATTATTCCAGCATGGGTCCCCGCTCTGATTCTGACCCTCTCGCTCTCTCTCTCTCTCTCTCGTCGACAGAGCAAACTGCACATGGAGGGCTTCCGCAGCCTCAGGGAAGGCGAAGCGGTGGAGTTCACCTTTAAGAGATCCTCTAAGGGGCTGGAGTCTCTCCGGGTCACCGGGCCCAACGGAGCTCCGTGCCTGGGCAGCGAGAGGAGGCCAAAGAGTGCCCAGAGGCGGCGCTCCAAGGGGGACAGGTGAGTCTCGTCTGAGGACATCCACGTGCCCACAGGGCACATGAACAACTCAATGTTTTGAGACAGATGCTGTCTTTGTGCCGTCTCCAGCTCACAGAGGAATATCTAAATCAATTGTTTAATACGTACACCAATTTGTCACTCCACGCCGTCGGGGGTTACGGTTTTCCTCCCCTCTCTGGTAGGGGGTCAGGCCAACTGCTTCCCCCCCTTGTTTTGGCCTTTTTAGGCTAAGCTAGGCTAACCAGGTCCTGACTCAACGTCATAGATAGTGGCATCGATCCTTTCGTCACAATCGCAGAAACGAAGAGCAAATAGACAAACGTCCTCAAGGGCCTCACTGTGGCTTCTTTAATGAGACGGGATTTTTGAAAATAACAGCGGTGTTTTGCAGTCTTTTGAGCAGCAGCGGGCGGAGTGGATCAATATAATGTTTGACCTCTCTCTGCTCCATCGTTCGGCTCCTGTGGCGTCCACAGCGTAGCTTAAGCGCTTCAAAGTTTACTTCTTTATTACGAAACTCTGATTCAAGGTGATTCATGAAGCCGTAATCTACTGGAAGAAAAACTGTCATTTATTTGCAACTGCTCTGTTTGGCCTCTGATGCATGTTTTGGTAATTAAGATTCATTTGATAGCATCTTTTTGATTAGAGCATATTAATTATGGCTGGCGGTGATGAAAGAATCCCACATCCTCCCACTTTTAAATACCTGCCGGATTTGATTGAATGTCCTTCTTCCTTTTTTTCATTTGTTTCAAAACATTAAAGAATACAGATAATGCAGATTGTAACGATTAATTATTTATGTGATAGCATCTCATATAGCTGAACTTCATTAGAAGGCAGTGATAAAAAAGAATCCCAGCTACTTCCTGTCCCTAAATACCCGCTATAGGTTTGATTGCATTCACATGTTTCCTCTTTTCTCCCAAACGTGAATGTAGTATTCAGCAGAGGAAAGAATCCTATCCATGTAACCGATAACAGATGTAGGTGCCTGGGAGAGGTCAGAGGTCCCCATTGCCATAGCAACAATGGGATGTGGTGTGCAAATGAGGTGGAGGGGAGGATGGGAGGAGGGATGTTGAGCGAGCGGGGGTCAGGGTTCAGGGGTCACAGTTGTATTGAAACAAAGGAGCTCCCTCTCCCGCCCTCGTGGCCACGCTGATCAATACTGAGCCCTGATGGGGGGGCTGGGGGGAGGGGGGGAGAGGGGAGGGAGGAGGAGAGGAAGGAAGTGGTGGTTAGCTGTAAGATGATGCAGGGCTCGGTCTGGGTCTCATTACTCTGTATCTCACCCGCTGACTTTAATGCTTTAAACACATGTACACTTTTTTTGGTCTATTTTAAATGAATTAAAAATCCAAATGATAGATCTTCCTGTAAGACTAATAAAACACCATCAATGGGCTACACTTTTGCTCTGGGTAACACATTATTTCATCGCCATGAGCGCACACACGGTGTATTTCTATTTGATGCCACATACAACGTCCTGCTGCACCGACCAACTCGCAAGGGCACCGAGCGTGGATTAATCCGCCGCTGAAAATAGTCCTGACCGAATGCATCACGTTTCTGGAATCTCCTCTAAACCAACACAGACACAAAGATGCTGGATCTCCTGTTCCTTTACTTCTTCTTTCCTTAGCACTAAGATATTCTTTTAAATGACCCATCACCATCTTTGTTCGTTTTCCTCTGACAGTAACGTCAAGCTGGCAGTTTAAACCCCATTCTGATTTCAATGATTTGTCCGGGTGAGTTCGGGGCAGCAGGGCAGGTGTAAAAGGGGATGTGGTTACAGTTATTTCTCCTAATGCACCGTTAAAGACTGTGAGTATTGTTAGTTGGGGCCTTAATGGGATTTGTTGACACACAAGAAGAAGACACAAGACCAGCGGATCAGAGTATTAAGTACATCAGGAGAGGATATTTCAAATTTTGTGTATAGTACTGTGTGTACTGCATGTATTAGTTATAATCATTTTCATTAACGCTTTACACTATGTAATGGTGTGAATTTGTGCAGATGACCAAAGCTTGCTGCAGCGTGTAACGTTAAATGTTCTCAGCTTCCATGTATTTCTTTCCGGTATCAAAGCAGTGCGAAGAGACAGGAAACCGGCCTGGGACGTAATTCGTCACAGTCCACCGCCCCTGACTCTGTTTGCTTTTAATTACTGGTTCAACTGCAGACGGAGAGCAAAAGGGGGAAAAGCCACAGCCTCTAGAAAAAGCACACTGTCCACAAAAAGGAAAATCAATGGGTTTGGCTCCTTTATTGAAGTGGCCGGTGTCTCTTTGTGTCACACCACACAGTACGTGGGCCTCGCTCGCCTTATTTATCCCACACTAATGAATTCACCAACAGGATTTCACTTGGCTTCCGATCATTGGCTTTCCCGGCATTGATTTACTGATAACAATACACATCAAGATGCTCCTGGGAGTGCAGTGTTTAATCGTGGCAGCTTGTTGTGTGTGCAGGAGCATACCTGCTTTGACTTTGGATGGATGATTCTATTCGGTGGCATTTTATTGTGAAAATATGATCCTTTCTCGGTTTCGTCCAGCGACTTTCTCTTCAAAAAAAAAAAGGACAGATTCCGTGTGAACTGCAGCTAGAAATGAGTGCGTATACCTCCCCGCCACCGGACATGAAAAGCACAGGTTCAGTTCATCACTTTGACGAGGCCTCTGTTACATGAAGAAGAACAGGCGCTGTGGCGGCTTTAGCCTCAAATTGGTTCTACGTTATCAACAAACTAACAGCATTCCTCTGGAATCCAACCTTTGGTCCAGATGTCCTCCTCCGTGCTCTGATTTAGATTCAGACAGAGCTGAGCCTCTTAAGTACAGTGAGAGGAATATCACTCACGCATACTTTACGAGCTCAGGTGACCTTTCCCTTTCAGAACGTGAAAACAAAACCGTGCGCATAAGTCATCCTGCGCGGCGGAGCTCGAACATCACAGCGGAGAAAGAAGAAGCGAGGCCTCAAACGCTCAGACTTTTTTTTTGTTGCATCGTATTGATTGGTATGGAAGAACAAAAAGCCAGTTTGGGGTTTGGTTGTCAAAGAATCTGTTACGCAATCCCTCGAGGCATGAAGATCAATTTGGCCAAATCCCCTGACAGCTGCTCACTGCTGGTGCTGCAGTTAATGCAGAAGCATGGAGACAGATGTGTGAGGGGGGGTTTGAGGCCAGTGTTGGGGTGTGTTGCCCCCTCGTGGTGGGATTTAGTCACTTCATCCGCAGATGGGATTCGATTATTTTTGTTCAGATTCAAACTACTTGTCAAAATGATTACATCTATGATCCATATAATACAAATAGTCGATGATTAATTGGTCACAGTGTTTGATCAATTTAATCTTGCAGTGTTCTTGTAGCCGATATTTAACATTAAACATCCAATAAAATAGTTTTATTTACAGGGGGAATGTATAACATGTAATGGATGAAAGTCAGCTCCTGTCTCCTGTCTGTTCGTTTCAGATGCTACAACTGCGGCGGACCCGGCCATCACGCCAAAGAGTGTCAGCTGCCCCCTCAGCCCAAAAAGTGCCATTTTTGTCAAAGTGTTTCGCACATGGTGGCCAGCTGTCCGGTCAGAGCCCAGCAGCAGCAGCAGCAGCAGCAGCAGCAGCAGCAGCATTCGTCTCGGGCTTCTCAGGGAACCTCACCAGGGGACGAGGAAGAGGAGCAGGACCTGGACTTGGTCCCTGAAACCCCAGAGTGAGCGATCAGGGGGGTGAGAAACCGTGAGGTTTTTGCGCGGAAAACACTACTGGAAAGAGCTGCCTCAGGTTTTATTTATTAAGCGGCCAAATCGAGAGTCGCGGCTGTGTTGCCGATGTGCTGCAGACACAACTTTTAATATTCTTTCTGCGTTGCCGTTTTGTTGCCATGGATCAGTGTCTTAGCTTTAGAATGAAACAATCAGACCAACTTACACATTATCTTGCTGGTGAATGGGTTTGGCTGGCAGGTATTTGACATAAGTGCATATCTAACTATTACAGGAAAACCACCCGAGTAATTTATGACATGCAGCTTTCTGTTGAGGTATCGTCCTTGCTTCCTCACTGCCTTACCGGGACACTACATAGGGACCCAGATCTTTTCCCTGCTTTGACAATTCAAAGTATCTGCTATATAAAAGGGCCTATATAAGAATGAACCACAAGGTGGGTCTTAATTTGTCAACTTTGTGGCGTAGCAGGTGTAGTGGATGCTTTGGATTGTAGCTTCAGGTTCAACTAATGAGCAAAAATCATCATCATTATAAACTCAGAGCTGACAATCTCCATTCATGTAACCCGAAATACCACAGTGGGGCATTTGTTTGGACTCTGTAGTTCAATTTCATTGTTAAGAAAGCAAGTGAAATGAAATATCAAAGTAAGTAAGATATTGATAATTATAGTAAAAAACAAAGTGAGTAAAGAAAAAATATTGGCCTTTAAAAAACAACAACAACCAAACCCTTGTGTCCGGATTTGATTAAACCCTGTTTTAAAAGTAAGATGAAGTGGCACTATTAGGTATAAGGGAAGTGTTATCATTTTGTTACAAATTGATGTGGTTATGATCTGGTGGTAACGCAGAACATTTTATTTTCATATGCAATATAAAAAACATTACATTACCGTTACATACGTAATAATGTAATAATTTGACTTTATTCTCATTCTTGTTCTCTCCTAAAATTAGGATTTAGGAAATTCCACAATACATTTCTCATAAGAAATCCCTAATTTTCCTAATACTATTACTATGTTGTAAATCAATAATCAAACATAGCATTGTGCCAGTTTTTTGCTTTTTACTCTTCAAAAATAATCTGTCATGTGAATGTAATGAGACACATATGCGGGGCTGCCACATATTTAGATAAAGGTTATTTGTGTCAGCCTCTTTTGAGAATTATTTTCAGGTATTATTGTGAAAAGGGAATGTTACATGTATGTATATGTATATGTATAAGTGCCCTAACCTCCACTTTCCAATGAGGTCCAGAGCTGCTTTCAACCAACACATTCCGTAAAGACATCCACACACATGCTGAGAACAACAATTCAGACTTTTTTTGTGGCAAAAATATGTCTTTCTTGCCATCATTGCCATCATTTAAACGTATATGCAAGACCAGTATTGATTGTATGGCAGACTTTGTTTGCGAAACAGTATTAATCCGAAGGAAAGGTTCACACGTACATATCAGGGATTTTTCACATAAACAATTTGCCTTCACTTGTTTAGGTGAAGGGGCTGAATGTATATGGATATGATCTTTTTTTACATGATCTATTTATCCAGAGTTGTTCTCCCTGAAGGACAGACTGAACATCCGGCAGCTGTGATGGTTGCATTTGAACTGGTGTTTTGCTTCAGAGTGAGAGTGTATACATGCTGTGCAGGAAGTCACATCATTGTTTTTGGCCAATTTGCAGGATTCGATCACTGTGTAACTGTTTGTTTAACAGTCTCATTTTACAAATCTACAGCTTAACTGGATTGTCACTGCACAGTAAAAACACACAGCATTCTAGTATTTCCTTCAATGCTTTTACTGTCACCTCAGTCTGCAAACACTTTATTTACCGTCTTCATTTTGAGCTCAGGGAGAACGTTTTTTGATCTATCAGGATTCATCTAAATGTTTAAGATGTGATTGTCTCAGCTGCCAAAAGAGCCACTGTCTCTATGTCATTTTGTGTCATGCACCAGGGACCGGGGAGTACTGTGTCTGCCTTCTTTGTCTCAGAGGAACCGTCCCCTCTTCAGCATTGTGCACATTGCATTTCCCGGCAGGGGTCGCTCTTTTGTGTTTGTATTTGACATGGGAAAGTCTGCAACCACAGTCAATGTGATGTCCTTGTGAGATTCTAGCATTCTAGATTCTAACAATAGAGTGGGAGACGGCAGAAACTTATTTTGCGCCACATGAAACACCAGCAGGAGAGGAAAGTGGTTCCCTCTAAATGTTGAAGCGTATTTGCAAAGGTTCAAGTGTCGTGTTGTCACGACCTGCCCTACGCCATGACATCCACATGGCCTCACTGAGCTACATAGCTAACAGGTTAGCCGGCTGGCTCGCTAAGCAGGCATTAGCATTGTTTAGTTTCCTGGTTCTGGAGTGTGTTCATACTCAGGGAGTCTTAACGTGTAAAAGGATCGAAGAACTGGTTTATTGATGAGCGTTGAGTAGCCTGTTCTCAGCTGGAGCCAACGTGCGTTTAGCCGAGCCTAGCGACAAGCGTGAAAGCTCATAGGAAAAGATTTTATATTGTGATAAATGAAGATATTATTTTGTTGTGTCTTTATAGATGTTGGTAGGTCATAAAAAAGCCAGGCTAATGGTTCCTGTCGGTCGCTGCTTCGGGGAGGAAACAGCTTTAGTTTCACTTTGCAGTGGAAATGTAAGAAATCATCAATGATATCGTTGATAAAAATCACCATTGATAAAAACCCAACAATGCAGTTTTACGGTAACAAGTTGACTCACTAAAGTAGTAAATTAAAACAGGTAATCACTAAATAAGCTCTGGAATGGCACTATATTTTAAAATGTTGTTTTCTTAAATTGTAAATATCCAGTGTTTTTTATTTTTCCCTCCCGCGTTTTAATATAATGTCCGTGATGTTTCTGCATGATAATGAGTAGAATAACAGAATAGCTGTTTCATGTAAAATGGGGACCGGCGACTGAGCGCAGTGATTTCACAGCACACAGGGGCTCCAGAAGCATCATTATTGATCATCATTAACGATCATTATGTGCCTGAGTTCACCGTGCTGCGCTCACGGTGCTGCAGCACGATGGGGTCTAATCTGCCACGTGCAACGCTCTGGTCCCAGTGTTGTGTTGTTTTCTTGTTGTTTGTATTGCTTCTTATGTGCGACCAAGACGGAACACGTCTTGTCAGAAATCTATACAAGTCTACCTCAGGTGTGATTTTGGACAGCTTGAGAAAAGCACGTCCAAAAAACTTTTTTGTATGTATTGTAAATCTTTTGTGTAGTGGTCCATACAAGTATTTATTACTTTGTCTTTTTTTTTAATCTTCTTTCTAGCGTGTTGTGTGCTACCTCAAAGAACATATTCAACATTTGTTTCTGGTATCTTTGTGCCTGTTGTTGTGGTGCTTTTTAAAGACCTCTTAGCCTCCTTTCAGGAAATAGAGAGACACGAGAGATCTGCTAAATGTACAAATAAGATCTTCACTCGCAATCTTCGAACAAAAAGCCATATCTTTACTTACCAGAGCAGACACAGCCACAAGTTCTGGCTCTCTGGAGTCCATTCGCTTTAACACGCATGGTAGAGAATGTTTGGATTGTTTGTATTTCTTTGGATCGTCCCTCCGCCGCGCTTTGTTTTGTATCGTGCTGCAATACAAAGGTAATAAAAGATCTAACAGAACGTTTGTGTTTTATCTACCCGGTTTAATATCTATAAAGGCTTTATGATAATGACTCAAACATTTGTGAGAAATGCATTCCATGTTCACATTTTAAGTATCTTTTGAAGCAGTAAAGAATGACGAATGAAGTATTCAACAAGACAATTGAACATCATCCTCAATCAATCTAAAACAGTTTAATTGGGATTCTTGCATTGACATAATGATATTTTTATGATGTTGTGCCTGGTATTTGTCAATAGAAAAAATATGAATTACAGTAAAAAAACGGATGCACAAAACAAAGAATCATTCCAAACGTTTGAAGAGTCTATAAGAATCTATACGTTCTGTAATTGCTCTAAATGAACATCAAGGAAGGAATACAGATATTTTAGTTATCTAAAGATAAAAGTTAAACTCATCAGCCTCAAGTTACTCAGCAACAGTATACATGTAAAGAAAGTGCATCTTTATGGACTTTTATCACATGTCTTTGTCAGTGTGTCAAATAATATTTCAGCGCTGTAGATGCATAGAATTGTGCAGGTGTTCATGTTCTTCTGTCCTCCCGTTGTTAGTAACAGTTGGGTTTGAAGGGGAGGGCAAAGGGCCTCCACATTATACTAATTGGTTGCCTATTATGCGGGGAACTTTATAAAACTAACCAGATTTCACCTATAGGGCCGAAAACTGCTGTTACTTTCCTTCAGAATAAAGTATGTAATTGTCCCTGTGGAAAAAAAGAACTGATCTATTAAATTGAGACATTATAAATGTGTAGCTGTAATATCATGTGTATCAGGCTTTCATTAGAAATCGTGCCTCTTGTGAATTTGGTGTATAATGCATTTTATTACGTTCAGGCTAAAGACACTTTTAGTGTAATTTTATTACCCGAAGCTATGTTTCAAAACTCAACACCTATTTATGAAAACACACACAATAGTACAAATCTGTGAAGGGGAATTAACCAGGAGGTATGAATGTTATTAATAAGTTCCTGGTATCCACTAAATTTGAATCTAATCTATCTTTTGTGGCCCGTACATTTCCCGGTACATGTACGCGAATGTTTCAAATTCTGCACCGCATCATATCCCATGTTTCACTGCTCCCTCGCAATCAGGCGTCTTATTTTGAAACGCGCTGCCGGAAGTCGCTTCGCTGTGGGGGCCACCTGACCGCGCGAGCTGAGAACGTGTGCGGCGCTAATGGCTGCCAGGGAGAGAGAGGAAGACAACAAATGAACCCCAGAGGAAAAGATTCAAAGGTGGGTCTGATAGGATGACAACTTGCGGCACATCCACCGCGGCACCTCCCGCGCTGGGACCATTGTCTCTCCCGCTGTTGCTACTCGTCCGCTCGGCTCGCAGGTGTGTTTGGAGGAAGATTTGATGGCACACACACACACACGCACGCACGCACACACACAAAAACGTGCACGTAGGCGAACACACGCATGACCCGAGCGTTGGTTCACGTTAGCAGCCGCGGGTTTGACTCCCCGTTTAAAGGGCTGCGCTCCGGCGCCCGCGCGCGTGCGTCTCCCGGCCGAGCGCGTGAGAGCCGGACTCTTTGTTAGCGGCCGTTGACGTCCTTAAGCTAGCTAATGACGCTAGCGTCATTAGCTAGCGTTAGCCGCGGGTGGTCCGGCCACACGGCGGTTGGCCCGTCAGCCAATCGGCCGTGTGCTCGTGTAAATTAGCCCCGCTAGCGAGTTGGTTTACGCTCCGTTCAGAGAGACTCAGGTTTTCACTCCCGACTTTTTGAGAGCCAGCTGATCCACAAGCGCGTGTCTACGGTCACATTTAATGAGCGTCAAAGTTATGACGTTGGTCCACTGAACAGTCACGTCCAGGTGAGCTTGAACTCTCAATGCGAAGGTAACGATTGTGAGTTTTGTTGCGTTGTTTACTTTATTTTGGGTCAGTTTGGTGAACAGATTGAAAGTTGTAGTTTAATAGTTTTTAATAAGGTCAATTAAAGAGGTTGTCTGAATGGGTTAAATTTAGATTGGCATATGCCATTTGAATAATTATTTAATTATGTATTATGCAACTATTATAGTATTATTAATACTAATAACAAAGTTATGCTTCATTGTCCAAGGAGTCCATTAATCAGATAATTGTGAAATACATTAACAATTAAGGCCATAATAAAACATTTTTACATTCTGTATTTCCTGCTTACTGGACGCGACGATGTGCTGCTGTTCATTTGTATTCTATGATGTAACTTTAATATCTTTGGATTTTGTTGTCACCCTGCACTAATTCATTATTTGATTATTAATTTCACATCTACTCTTTACGAAGCAGTATTTTCATCCAGTCACATGGGCTGAATTCATTAGGATACCTGGTTGCAAAAGCGAGAGTATTTGCCCCGACAGGTGTATCGGGATTATGTTACCAAACAATAAGGATGAGCGACTCATGGCATGATTTACTGACCCGTGAGCTTTTTTCCACACATCTCATTTTAAACGTAAACTAATTTGCAGCACAAGGCCTGAGTGGCACGGTGAACTATGGGGGAGAATCACATGCTGTAAAACGCAATAACCTTGTGACAGATACCAGTTTGTGAAACCAGCTGTCACTTTTTAACTCAGTGGCACATTGTTGTGGCTCTGAAATGAGGTGCGGTTGGACACGCAGTCCTGTGAATGTGCTGATAACGTTTGTGCAGGAGTGGGTCGTAGGTTGCCTCATTAAGTTGTCTTTTTAATAAAGCGATTCCCACAGCCGCTGTTCTTATATGATGTGCTCTGCCGTCGTATTGGATCACAATAACAGACGCAACAAGGGATGGTGTGGACGAAGTATTATTGTTTATGCTTGAGGAAGCAAGAGCACATGTCAATTATGTATCAAACTACCAGCCGCCATCTTTCCCCGGCATGCCAATCAAGTTGGGATTGAGGCAGTCACATCCGTATAAACCCTCCAGGGGAGAATTTAGATCTACTGATGTACTGGAAACAAGGGCGAGAAGAGTGTATCCCAATTTTAAGAGAAATGCTCTTTGTGTTTAGGGAAAGATGTCAGGTTTACTGGTCCACAGGAGGGAGCAACATTAAAATAAATTAGACTTTTAAGGATGTCTTGGGGGGTCTTGCCCTGAGAGAAAAAGCCTAATAATATACTAATAAATATAAATAAATAAATATTCATATCTTTTTTTTTTTTTATATTTGAAAAAATAAAAATGAAAGCGCACACAACCAAAGCAATCCTTTGGATGCTTGCGTGATTGTTGCTGTAGCCTCATAAGTGAACACGCCTGCTCTTTGTCCACAGTGAGGACTAGGATGGTAAGCAGCCAGCCGAAGTACGAGCTGATCCAGGTGGTGGGTCGGGGCAGTTACGGCGTGGTCTATGAGGCGGTGGTGAAGCGCACGGGGGCCCGGGTGGCGGTGAAGAAGATCCGCTGCCACTCTCCGGAGAATGTGGAACTGGCACTGCGGGAGTTCTGGGCCCTCAGCAGCATCCAAAGCCAGCACCCGAACGTCATCCACCTGGAGGAGTGTATCCTGCAGCGGGACCAGCTGGCCCAGAGGATGAACCACGGCTCCAGCGCTCCGCTCTACCTGGAGGTGAGGAGACACCATTCACTTCACTTTACCCGTTTGGCACGGCGGTGATGCTGCAGTGGTGTTGCCTGATAAAGATGGTACACACAAACATAATATTGGCGACACCATGTAGCATTTAGGTCGTGAATTGATGTTGATTTCCTCTTTTATGTGGCCAAACACTGAATGTTTGTAGCTAAGACAAATAATCTGGACTTTTACTTGGAGTTGCTGGGCTAGAAGCGTCACTGAGGGATTCTTAGCTGAGGTTACACTCTTTTTATATATATTTTTTTTGTCTGCAAAGAGGTGTTGCAAAGGTTAATGACGGATGGGTGGCGGCCTCATAAAACACAATCCGACCCCTTCATCACAAGCAGCAATAGCATCTGATTAACTTTTCTTCAGAGTTCATCAAGGCCATAAATTGTATAAATAATGCAAAAGTTGACAGGACAGTTTCTGGCCAATCGTTGGTAGTGCTGGCCATCAGAGTTTTATTCTTCTTTTTCTTTTCTACTGTGTCCTCCAGGTTTGCATTAGTTTTCGATAGACACAAAGTAGCGCTCGCCTGTGCTTTATAATAAGGAGGAATAACCAGACTGTCAAGTGCGGGACAATTAGCGGCAGTAGAAATGCAGCTCTGGATACCAGATAAGTGTCAGACAACATCTCGCCTACAGCTGTCCGTGTTGCTAACATATGCTCTTGGAAAATACCGAATAGTAACTGTGGCTCTGGGAGAAAACGACGGCGTGTTATTATATTGTAGTCTATCATGATTAGTGGAAATGATTTGGTCATTAGCTCGGGCTGGCGGCCCCAACAACCATAAACCTCAATTTTTAATTGGCTGCGTCAGATCAGTCAATGTTATCTTATTATCTGCCTCGCACAGTTGCCCTTTACCTCGGACTGTTGCTGCTTACACGCCTACCAGCAGCAGATCGTGTTAATAACTGCGTGCTGAATCTTTGTTGGCAAGTACCAAGGACAAACATTCCGCTCCAGGAGTCGCAGACATGCTGGCGGATCTCAGCCAGGAGGGGAATCTAGCTCAACCCGCTGTAATCAAAATGATATGTAATGCGTTGGAAGCCTGTTTTCATTCACTAAGTGTACCACGTTAGCGGCCGACACGCTTAGCCTATTTGTCCCCCCCCACTGTTGACATATTGCCGTTGAGTAACTCTTCTGAGACGACGTAGAAAAATATCAGGCGCTCCAAACACTGGCACTTGGAATAATCAATAACCGCGTGCGTGCGAAGCATAAGCAGAGGAACTGGAAGCCGGTAGTTGGGTTTGTGATGTCTCCGGCCTCTCGTGTCCCCGCAGTCACATAAAGGAGTCGCCTCCCTGCCTGATTACAGGCTGTCGGCGGCGCGCGGGGCTTTTGTCAGACCGCGCGTTCTGTTTTTCTGCTGCGCTGGCATTGGACACACTCCCAGAATCCCCTTTTCATTCCAGCCCCCTTTATTATTATTTTTTTTTTATTGCTCTGTAATGTTCCAGTGCGTGCGTACAGAAAGAACAAATGGTAATAGGGCGGAATTATCCGACCGCGCCGACTGTGGGCCGATCTGCATCCCTTCTTTCTCCGGCTTCTGCGGCTCGTGGCCCGTCGGGACAATTTTCAGCCATTTGTTTCCAGCAGGGGTTCCACTGGGAACTGTCTACTGCAACCATTCAGAGCGTTTGTGTTGCCTATGAATGACATGGCATCCGAAAAGCTCAGTGTGTGGTTGTAGCCGGCCTCATCTGACACTGGAACCGGTTTTTGCTCTTCAACAAACAGTAACTTTAAGGACACAGACACTTCTCCCTCCTTTCAATCGACTTCTTGTTTGACTTTTTAATGTTATTTCAACTACCTTCATTGCTTACGGCCTTTTCCTACCAGGCGTGTGAGTTGTGTGAGAAAGTAATCATCACCAAACAGTTAAAAAAGGTATTTGGACATGCGAGATGATGTAGATGTACAGATGCAGCTGTGATGTAGTCGAGATTATTTTATTGCAGAGCTGCAGCTTTTCAGTGTCTAATATAAAACGCCGTCAATCATATTCCAGGAACGCATCCCCTTTAATCTTAATTTAATGTGAGACGGATAAACCCTCACTGGTTGGTGGTCTGCCGTCAAAAAGGGAGATTAAATGAACTCCCTTCCTGCAGCAGGTATAAAAGATGAGAGGCCTCTCTTGCACTTTCTGGTTGGATGCTAAACTGCGTTTGGTTGTCTCAGTTCCTGTACATCTGTTATGAATACAAAGCTTGTTCAATTCTGAGTGACATTTTCTCCCCCTTTTACACCGCAGAGATGTTTCCCACTGTATCAATAATCACGTCCGCTAGACGCAACCGCGGTGATATAATCGATCTGTCTGTTGTGATTTGATCTAACGCTTGACACAGAGCTCACACTCTTTGTTCAATAGCCATTTGTTTTTGTGTCAAATCTTTTGCCGTGTTCAGGAAAGTTGCAGTAACTCTGCAGGTTAGAGTTTATTCACTTGCATGGTGTGACGTTAGTTTCACTATTGGAGATGTGGAGATGTTTTTGTTAAAAGTTAAGTTAAAATAATTGAGTCTCCTCCGACCGATCGTTCAGCCCGAGACCACCGATGGTGCCAATGACCTGATCAAAATGCAGCAAAAACCTTCAGCAAAGTACAAGGAAATTCAGTCTGACATATTAGCAAAGCTAATGTGCAGCATGAAGGGGCGGAGCGTCCCGTCGCCAGAGGTCACGCGCTGACTTTGTCCCTTTTTTCCCGACGCAGCTGGTGGAGACGTCTCTGAAGGGCGAGATCACATTCGACCCGTGCTGTGCCTACTACTTGTGGTTCGTCATGGACTTCTGCGACGGCGGCGACATGAACGCCTACCTGCTGTCCCGCAAGCCCAGCCGCAAGACCAACACCAGCTTCATGCTGCAGCTGGGCAGCGCCCTGGCCTTCCTGCACCGCAACCAGATCATCCACCGCGACCTCAAACCAGACAACATCCTCATCTCGCAGGCCTGCACGCCGGCCGGCTCCTCCGAGCCCACCCTCAAGGTGGCCGACTTCGGCCTCAGCAAGGTCTGCTCCGCCTCCGGGCTCAACCCGGGGGAGCCCGCCAGCGTCAACAAGTGCTTCCTGTCCACGGCGTGCGGCACGGACTTCTACATGGCCCCGGAGGTCTGGGAGGGCCACTACACGGCCAAGGCGGACATCTTCGCCCTGGGAGTGATCATCTGGGCCATGGTGGAGCGCATCACCTTCGTGGACGTGGAGACTCAGAAGGAGCTGCTGGGCAGCTACGTGCAGCAGGGCTCAGAGATTGTTCCCCTGGGGGAGGCCCTGCTGGAGAACCCAAAGATGGAGCTGCTGATCCCCGCCAGGAAGAAGAGCATGAACTGCCACATGAAGCAGCTGATCAGGGAGATGCTGTCGGCCAACCCCCAGGAGCGGCCCGACGCCGTCGAACTGGAGCTGCGGCTGGTGCGCATCGCCTGCAGAGAGCTGGACTGGGACACGTGATGGCTGACACGCACACGTCTCATTAGCTACGGATACTTTCATCAAACTCTGGAAGAATAATTAGAGTAGTCGTTGTTCGTGTCGTGGCTAAACTTCATTCACTGTCTGAGCACATGCTCAGCTGGGTCTTTTTATACCGGGGGGGGGAGAAGTGCTCCGAATTGCAGCTTAGTCTCAGGCTAATCACATCCCAGCTTCCTCTGCCTGCTCACAGAATCACTCACGCGTGCTACAGGAGAAGAATGACCCCAAAAAGGACTGTTATTCAATGAGGAGAGAAAGTCAAAGTCAAACTGAGACAGTTCGTCTGCAAATACCACCCTGGACTCGGTGCTAATTATTATTAAATGCAATATGAGACATTATCCTGTGACCATTACGGCGTACATTAACACACAATCCCCTCAATGTGTTGGATGTCGCTTTGACAGAACCTGACTTGCAAACTGATTTGAGCCTGGTAACGTGACCACCAGCAACCATAACAGTGTTTCCCTTAGCTTCACTGCTCTGGGGCATTCGGCATTAAATGCAGATCTGCCCTGAATGCTCAGGTAAGAAAATCTGCAACATGGTGGTATTTGTTGACACAGCCAGTAGGGTCGGGCTTCTTGTCTTTGGCTTGAAAACCCTTATTCGCACAGGCTTCTCTGTTGGTTTTATGGGTGGGGAACATTTTATCAGTCAGCGACCAGCCAGCTGGGCCTTGTGGTCATATTCGTCCTCTTTCTGCCCGTCACACTCTTGGAGATAAAGTTGCCTGGTCCCAGACCAGTGTAGCAGAATGTATAACGACTGGGACTTTAATTATGTAGAGCCTTAAACACAGAACACCATGGGGGTTCTTTGTTGGAGAGCACTGCTTTGTTGCAACTTGGTTATTATTTTTTATAGTTCTAACCATTAGGTACGACTCTTAATTACTCAAATCGTGTTGTATAGTCTTTCCAGTGCTCCAACAAAAAAAGAAAAATGACCATAAATACTGGTACGGTGGCTTTATCTGCTTTCTTTTGCCGCTGACTCTCGCTCATTCTTGGGCAAAATTAAACTTGGTATAAAAGACTTAAAGTTCACTACTCTAAATTGGTGTTGATTTTTGTAAGATTATAGTTTTAAATCTTTAATCTTACATAATCTAATCACAAATAACACTCATAATATTTAGAAGTAACCATGAAATCATGCCGGCTGACAGGGAAGCCGTCGCTACGGTTACCTAATTAACGTTAACACTGTGAGTTTGACTTTCTATTGTCCGTAAACAGCCGGTCTGAACGCACTTCTTGTCCCATTGTTTGCTTAGCCGATGGGCACAATGTCCCAGACTGTGGAAAAAGTAAGTAAGTTGTAATGAACCAGAATGATCCTTTTTTAGTAGTAGTAGTAAAAGCACAGTAAAGCGAGCAGATTGGCCCGAGCTCAGAGGACTTTGTGGATGACTCCAACACGCGGCCAACAAATCCTTATGTTGCTTAAACATAAATTGAATTATCTAAAAAGGTTGAGCTGCAGTGACATTAATATTCACCTCGGAGTCAATTTAGTAAATTTTAATAAGTGAAAAAAAAATGAAAGCGGGAGCGATTCAGTGACACACTGAAAGCACTTTGGTTGTTTCTATTTATTCCTCATAAACTACCTGCTGCATCTTCTGCAGGAGCTCTGAGAGGCTGGACGCCGTGTGATAACTGCGCCGCTGTTTGTTTACCAGGAGAACACAATGTCAGCCAACGGTCTACTTATGCATGCAGTGTCTCTCACCTTCAGGGACAGAAGACACCAGCGCACACAATCCTCCATGAGCCAGAGGATCTGTCTTTCTTTTTTAAGGAGGGGGGGACATAATACTGTTGTGTTTTAACTTGATCTCCTCTCCCTGCTCCTGGTTCCCTTTGGCTCTGGATCTTACAGTAATCCCGTTCTTCATGCTTGCGACAGGCTAATTCTAAGCCTATTAAGTTGTTGCAGCACTTGGCAGCGGATCATGCTCGGGACCCCTTTTGCCTTTCAGGTCAAATCGAATTTTAGCACTTATACTAATTTTACAGGAACATGTTAAAACAGTCGTGGCTTCTTCGCTGTCAGAATTGTGCAGAAAAATTCTTTTTGCCAATATTTACCTGCTAAATGACCTTCAACCTTCTGTCCAGATGCAATTGAGATTTGCCTTTTTTTAAAAATTCTCCCATTTCTCTTTAATTCTAAAGTGGCCTCGTTGATATTGCAATCGAACACCGAACTGGCAGTTGTTGTGCTTGAGACGGGCCTTTGGTGTGAATATTTATGCCACAAATCACCATCAGAACCTGCCCTTCACCGCAGGGCGTCTATGCTGCTTGTGGTATTTGTGCTCTTCTTGTTCGTGGAGGTCAAGCTCGGACCCAAAGCAGGTCCCGTCCGGAGCTCTCAGCAGAGCGCAGGATGCAGAGATTTCTTCCTTCGCTTCCAGTTTGAGACGTTTGCCAAACAGATACTTGGGTCTGGGGTATGAAGACATTTCAGTCTTTGATGAATGAAATTCCTTTTGCACATGTGTAAATACTGTATAGGATAAAGGGTGTTTGTGTACATTTGACTGGGGGTGTGTGCTCTGTTTTCAAGAGCCTGACTTCTGCTGTGACGGGTTCAGTTTTTCTTCAGCTCTTAATTGTGTTTTTGTGCGTTCGTATGTCTTAATTTCTGCTTCTTGTCGTGGCTGAGAAGCTTTAGGGATCAGATTTCCAGCATTCCTCCTGTAACGGATGTTCGGATCATCTCAAATGTTTGAAATGTCTCGATTTCCAGGAGATATCAGAGCGGATTTGTGATGCATATTCAAATAAATACATCGGTGGAAGATGAAGACCACCCAGTACAACCTAAGACCAAGCTTCTTACGCTCTTTTCTATCAACAATTTTGCTCTTATGTCATTGTAACACCTTTTTGAAGAGATTAAATGACGTTTATCAAGAAGTGGTGTGAAAACCTGTCACTGTTGAATTGATTTTTAATAAAATCGAATCAAATCCTAATGGAATTTCTTGTGGAAATGCTGCATGCAAATGGCTTTTGAAATTGTCCATTTCCTCCGCAGCTCATGTTCCGTGGGCCCTTTGTCACAGGTAATGGCTTTGATTCACTTCACCTGATGACCTGATCATTAAAGACGCCGCGAGCTAAATGAACCGTGTTCTCCCGACTGCTTTTATCCTCTGGAATATGTTTTGTCATGTGGAGCCAAGGTAAGTCAGCGAATGTTAATATCATCCCCTACACTAAAGGAACAACGAGACTGGACATTATCCTTTGCCTCCTGGTCTTAAAATGAAGCGCTCCATTTTATTTTCCAACCCTCCACAGGGCGGTTTATTTATGAATATGAAAACCACCGCTGTCAGGAAGTCCTCAAGCATCGTGGAGATGTGCGTCTCACCAAAGGGTCTGTCCAGCCGTCCGGGCCGAGTAGACCACGTTAAAGGGACACTTCACCCAAATGTTTGCAATGGAGGTCAAAAGTGCCGAGTTAGCAATGGTGACATTCATGGGAAATATGCAAGGTTAAATCAAACCGACAGTTTTCTTAGTCTCTACTGTAAAGAGATTTAAGAAAATTGGAAATAACAATTTAACATAATACGTTTTATTGATTTGCAGCAATAACAATATTTTTTTATTACGAGACGTGTGACCAGCCAGTTACTCATGGCGACTGGTTACAGCCTTTCCTTTCGTGGAACTTGCTGTAAATTATAATTTGCACTGGATTCCCGTTACAAGGTGTTGACTGTGCTCTGGCGGCGGTCATTCCTCAAGGCCGCCATCTGCCTCCGTGAACTGCAGACACAGCTGGACAGCCTCTGGACGACCGGCGTCAGAGGCACGTCTTGACCTCAAACATGTGGCCTTGGCCGCCGGCGCTGTGGACGCTGGATGTTTGGCACACGTTGGGTGGTGATGGATGATTACCCAACGAGGAGGGAGCGCTGATGCTTCCGTCTGCGACCCGTCTCTCCTTCTGTGCTGAACCTTCTTGACCTCTCTGATGAACGAAGGCCACGTCTTCTGTACCATCGACGAGAATCACTTCAAGCCGACGCAGCATTAGCGGCCTACCGGGAAGCTCGGGAAGCATCAGACTCCGCCGATCGGGACACACTCTCTATGGAGACCTCAATCCTCATTCTTTTGGTTGTATTGGGTCAGTTGTGACATAATGTAGTTTAAACTGTCTAAAGATGTTTAACTCTGTAGTGTAGAATTCTTTGCCTTGAGGCATTGCTTATGCTTCTTCTGTTTGACTACATACTGTATATGTTTTAGTTATTTGTGTTCAGATGGTACGTTGCATTTTGATGCTGGATATAAAGAAAGTTCAAAACGGGTCGTGTGTCCTCTTTATTTTAGGTGCTTTCCTTTTAAGAACTACAACCTGTTTCTAATCTTCAGTTTCCCAGGATTCAAGGAAACAGGTTGTTGACGTCGGCATAAAGTATGAATGCGATTAGTAATCTATTTAGTTTTTCCAATAATGGCTTACTTTCTTAATACAAGCTGTTCATTCCACTCGCACCTGGATTGATTAAACGGAGTGAATATGTACAGGTGACGTAAATGAGCTACAAGCAGAATCGGAAAAATAGAGTCCGTCAGTTATGGCACTTTATATGGCGGTTAATGATTAGCACTGATAATCCTTATGTTTCCATGACAGAAGTTACAATAGGTCCAAGCATTGGAAACATAATGTAGTTGATTGGTTTTGTATTCTTGTAGGAAGCACACTGCAGAGCTCGGTCCATTCTCATATTTGATATTTTAAAGTGGATTGTGATTCATTCTGATTACCGGTCATATTGGTAGAAATGCCATTTTCCTTCTTAATCTAAATGCAGGACACAAAGTGACTTTCTGGTCCTCACCAAGCGCTCGCAGCCCGTTGGCCTGTGTGAGGGAATTATTTCACTGGAAGTAATTATCATTTTTCTATGAAACTGGCTGCAACTTATTACATAGCAACAAGACGAGGCGTCCCAGGAAGAACGTGACCCGGTAGCCGACGCTGAAGTCCGTCCTCCCCGTGGAGAAGCCTTTTGTTTGCAGAAAATAATTCATTTTCTAAAACACCAGAACATTTGTTCCTCTGGCGTTATAACGTCAGTGTGCAGCGCTGGTGCTGCTTGGAAACGTTACTCTGCATTGAATCAAGATGTTGCAAGCTAAGCTACGTGAACATGGCATGAAAAGCATGTTTAAATAAAGATGCTGTATGTTAAGGTCAAACAATACAACTTCACTTTGCATTGCTTTGGCATTCACATTTTGTCAGAGTGCCAGAATGAATTTGTTCCCAATTTGTAAAGCCGGGGCAGGGGAAGCTCCTCCAGGGCTTCACCCGGATGCGATGAAGGGAGCTCAATTATCTCCTGTTAACCGAACACCTCGCTGACCTCAGCCGCGAAGAAGCCGACCTCAGCGAGGCAGGACGTGGGCAGAGGGCGTTCTATGCATCAATTCAGCTGTTTTATCAAATCGTAAGGAAATATCAAGCGAAATAAACACTAGGTAGGGCGGACCTCCATGTGTGCCAGCTGTAGTCTTTAAATAAAAACCCTTTTGTCTCGACTGTATATCAGATGCTTTCTTGCTCTCATGGTCTCTTTTTGAACTGCAACTAAACTTTAAGGTGGAACTAAACTTTCCACCAAACAGTAACTGTCCGTCGTGCCGTGCATTTAGTTCCGTTAGCTATGATAACTTTGTTAGCTTCATTAGCTTCATTAGCATCATTAGCCCTGTTGGCCAAGCTCGGTTCAGTCTGTTGTTGTCAGAGATGAACACACACGTTTTATATTCAAGAGTAGAATTTTTAAAAGTGAAAATATTTGTAGTGCAGGTTGTGGAGCAGACGGTAGAAAGTGGTAAGCTGCTCCAGGAATGTAACGTTTTTCCGAAGCTTTTGGACACCAACAGATGTGAAGTTGAGACCATTTATGAAATCTCTTTTATTGTGTCCCTCGATTCAGAGTTCCTGCCCTTGTGTGTTTGCTGCTGTCAGTTTTCACCTGTCCTCCATTAGCCCTGCTGTCGCCTGTCCCTCCTTATCGCCCTCCTTGGGTGCTGTATTTAGTCTGTTTGCTCCCCTCTACATTCTGTGTATTCTCTATATAACACTTTCTGTTAGCGGGCTGGCCATTACATGCCATTAGTTGTATGTGGTTACTTTTGTTATTTCTTGGACTCTTACAATGCCATAACCCCATTTTTTTGCGTGTTCCCCACGATTTGTTGTACTTTAAATTCTCTTCTTTGATTTGTGCCAATATATTCCACCGGTAATATAATCATGTTGGCATATATTTTACTGGCATGTCGTCCACTTGCCTCTTCTCAATCTCTCTCAATTGTCCCATCGTAATAAAGAATGAATGAAAGGGCCTCGGTGTGTCTTTCTTTCTTGTGGCACATGGGGCTTTCCTGGGCCGAATGTGCCTGAGACCACAGGAGCCCCAGCAGGTTAAACTCCGCCATGTTGTTCAGGGCGTCTACGTTCTCAGGGATAAACCCCAGACCCAAAGCAGCGTCTCACCAGGGGAGCTGGAGGCCGGCGTGAGGAGCTGAAAGGCCTGCTGGGATTGCATGACGAGCCAGATAGACGTCTTTGTTTGCTGCTGTTGGTGCTCAGCGGGGCCTTTTCAAAAAAAAAATAATAATAAAGTCTGGACTGAAAGAAAGCCAAACCTGCTGAATGTGAGCAGACTTCAAACTCCAGACGCATTTGAAAAAGAAAAATTGTATCTTGGGATCCGACAGAGCTGAAGATTGACAGCTGTAGAGGAATTAATAATTCATAGATTGTGCAGATATTCAGAGGAGGGGAAATAGAGGAGGGGACGGAGGGAAATAGATCCAGAACGCAGAATCCAGAGCCCAACAAATAAGAATAAACAGCTGGGTTTTACAAATCCAAATGTGAATTCAGGCCCGTGGGACAACCTGAACATTATTCTAAGCCTTTCTGGCCCGTATTGTGCTCCAACGCGTGAGGAATAAGTCGCTGGGATTGCTTGCAGCAATGTGAGTGAAGAGCACGGGCGAGCCAGAGGACATCGTGAGAAGCTACCAGCGATGGAGACGGACGTCTGCCCAATTGACGAAGTCTAATGGTGTGACGTTCTCCGTCAGCTCTGTGTTTGCCTTCACTGGCGGCCCCCTGCTGCAGTTTGTGGGCTAAAAGAGGCTAAAACGCTGTGCAGAAATGCAGAGTTTGGGGAGTATTATACTCAGGGTAATTTATGCCGTTGAATGTGGCAGCTTTCATATTTGACCTTTTCTTATATTGCTGACATTAGAGACATATGGAATTTTATCTGTTTTTCATGCATTTTGCAGATGCATTGATATTCAGCCTCCTCCTGACGAGCGCATGCTGTTACTGTGATGATTAAGCGAAGGAGAAAAATATATAGCAAAAACCTGACATTTGAGGCTTTAAATGATTTCTTACTACAGGGTATTTTATGCATTTGCAGCAGCACACACACACTGGCTGCTATAGATCAGCTTTCAATGCATGGAATGGCAACTTTTTGGCAGGATAATATTTCCCCTGACCACCTTCTATTCTTTGTGCGAATAATATTTGGTCAGTAGCTTATTTAGTGATGAAAATAGGAATAAAACGTCACAAGGCAGAAAAGGAGTAGTAGACGTACCTGTAATAGATTGCGACAAGGCTACGAACTGTGGGTGAGGATTGACTTCAAAGGAGCTCAATGAAGAAACCCGTATTTGTGACAGTAAAATCAATGTTCTTTTTTCTCCCCTTCTCTCTATTTTTATACCAGAATGCGGCTTTCTAAGCGAGTGCCATTGTCAGATACTCATGAAACGCTCGGAGTGAGCGGGCTTTAATTGATATGACTGTTATTAGAATTCCTCTGTGCTTGATATTTGTATAATAAACTATAATCCATACCTCTCACTTGGCTGTGTGTGAAATGATGTGGAGGAGGATTAGCGGGTCCCTGGAGAAATCTCCCACTGAGCTTACTTCACTTTCATGTATTCACTTTTGTCTGCATGCTGCTAACGGTCCTGTCTATGGTAAAAAAAAAACCCACACACATAAAAAAGAACCCTTGAGAGTGCTAATTAAGTGATTCCTTTTTGCAAAGTGATTCTGATAGCATGTCTCTAGCACATGCTAAATGTGTCGTTTTGATGAAGATACTCTCTGAAGATTTTGAGCACCTATCCGTTCATTCTTTTTGAATCGAGTCGTGATGGGCGACAGCTATTGCGTTTGAAATGGCTCAGCTTGTCTTTTCAAATGCGCCGTGTGTTTTTCTTATTTAGTGCTTCCTTTTTTCTTTTTTTCCACATTTACCGCTGTGCCCGTGCTCTCTGAGCAGCCATTAATAATTGTCCCCACCGCACAATGAAGTGCCTCTGGGCCTGACGATGCACGGGCCTGCTGCAGAACAAGACCCCCGGACACCCTTCAGCTGAAAGGCACGCAGGCTTAAAACCATGTTGTTTTTCCACCAGAGGGCAACATGCGTGCTGAAATCCACAAACACCCCTAATGTCTTATATACTCCACACTCCCGTAGTTGTAAATCCCATCAACATCCCCAATACAATGCCATCGACAGTCATTTTTTTAAATAGTGTTAGTAGTAAAACTAGAAAATTAAAGCTTTGCTTCACCTCCGATATCCCTGTGAGAAATATAAAAACTGCCCATTGTATATTTTTCTTTTTCCAAAAGAAGCTGTAATGCTTTTATGTGCTTTAAATGCAACACAAGCGTACATTGTGGCTGTAAATAAAGCACACGTTACATCGCTTCCACCTTTAGGTGTCTCTCAAGCTCTGTGCAGGCCCTGTTGTCTAGCCAGCGCAGATAAATGGCACCTCGTTAATCAAATCTGCATGAGTGCGCTCAGGTTGCCATGGCAATAATTATCAGAGCTGCCTAATTAACTTTCTCAATTGCTTAATGATATACGACCCTCTGAACTCCTTTTTTTTTCTCTCTCTCTAATCCAAGTTGTTGTGTTTTTTTCATTTTTTTTTTTTTATTCCTCCATTTTCGTTCCCCAGTGTTAGTCCGTGACGGCCAAGATAATAGAAATTACAGAGAAATTAAATTCAGCACCACATCATTTCCTCTCTGCCCAGCCCAGTCTATTCTGGAGCTGAGACAAATGAGGGGAGGGTGGGAGAGAGAGAGAGAGAGGGGGGGGAGGAGGGGGTCTGTCACATGCAGCACCAGCACATGTTACTGAATGCCGACGCACGTCTGGCCCGTACAGTGTGCGACTCGCATGCTCTGCCTCCCCGCCGTGACCTGAAGGTTGGGAGCAGCGGTCCCGTCGTCCCTGATCAGCCAGGCGAAGCTCCTGAGAAACAGACGAGACAAGGGGAACCGCACCTGGTGACACCCGCACCCGCCGTCCCGTCCTCCGTCACGCCCGGCCTCCCGCTCCGTCTACTGCCGTCTCTTTACGGCCTCCTGTCAACCCGCCACCAACCCCCCCCCCCCACCCCTCCTCCCCCCTCACCGGCTGCAGTCCTGCCGACTCCCCAAACAAAAGTTTAGAAGTTGTGCGCGAAAAGCAATTGCGCCGCTAGTGGACGAAGCGTCCGACTGCTGCCCTTCGGGAAAATGTAGTTTCTCGACCTGATTGTACTTCAGTTCTGGAGTATCTTTCTTATGCAACCAAGACACAGAAGAAAAGGCCACAATTTGCATCCCATCATCTGACAAAATGTCAGTGTCAGTTTCTTTCTAGTTTCTTTCCCCCCCTCCCGCAACAATCCGGGGCGCGTAGGCGGGTCGAATACCAATATGGAGACGCAACTGGACGTGTTCTGTTGTGAAACGGAGTCAATGATGACACATGACATCCCCTACGTCGTCGGTTATTTAAACCCAAACTAACCTGGCGGTTTTTTGCAGCCTCGGGGCGTTTGCGAGCGAAGGGATCCTTCGTGTTGCTGGGCAGCGGGAGGAGAACACAAGGAAAAAATAACAAAGTCCCATTTGGTAAAGTATCACATGAATCATTGTATGAGGATATGTTGAAGGCTCTTTGAACATTGGCTTTTATACCTACGTTGGAGCAATTTAAATTTTGACGACCACAATTCCACAAAAACTGGGCAAGCTCAATCTGTTAACGAAGATCAGACCCGAACGGCTCCTAAAAGCCGGGTTGTTTTCTTGACATTTCCAAGGTCGCAAAGGAGCCTCGGCTCGATGTGGCGTTTGAGGACGTGGTGGAAGCCCGGTTTCCGTTCACGTTGCTCCGCTCCGTGGCCTCCGAGGCCATGTTGTGTGCCGAAACCCCCCCCCCCCCCAAAAAACGCCCGTACGGACCCAACGCCTGAGTCCTGGGATCAGTGCTGGGTTAGCGGACCGCAGGGCCTGGAAGAGTTCATGTGATTAACTCACTGCAACCACCATCAGGAGGTTTTATGGGACTGGGTCAAATCAAAGCTTTGGCAAACCAAAGAAATCCTCACAGTGCGGTTACAACCAATGTCTGCCATATGTCTGGCACCGCCCGCCGACACAGTGTGATACCATTCCCCCCGTTTTATTTCTAATTTCACAAACAACCCGACCCCTCCTCCTTTAGAACCTACCTACCCGAGGCCTTAATTGTACCTGCTGCCTTTTGTTGCTTTAAAGCCAGTGGGGGAAAAGTGGCGGGGGAAAGATTATCTGTGTAACACCTCGGCACTGCATCGCCGTGTATTTCTCCTCTTGTGAGTGGATTTCATGGTTGAGAGTGCAATTTGAAATAGGATTAAATGCAGGTGTCGGGTAGTGTTAGCTAAACCTCTTTATGCCAGGTACACTTGAGAGAAGTCTGTCACTGCGTCCGCTTGAACCCTTTCTCCATTGAGCATCGCTTGAGGGGGGACACTTTAAATATTATATTATTAAAACGTATTTGTAGTCATCAAAGGGATGTGACACGCTGTTTTGGTTTGGAAAATGAAGAAGAAGAAGAAGAAAAAAATACACGTGTGCATGTACTTCCAACGTGGGAGCCAAATGCAGCCCTTTGTTTTTAGGGGGACATAAAAAAAAAACGTCTCCTTTTTCCTGCCTAAGTGCCTCGGTGACAGCGGTCGGCCCCGCAGAGAGGGTGCATTCCTGGGACGGCCACTGGCAGCGCCGGGGCTGAGATGCCCCGGCCCTCCGCTGCCACAGCTTCCGCACACAGCAGTGAGTCCCGCTGGAAAAACCACACGTTCTTCCGCCTTGTGTAACCGGCGCGGGGGGGTTGGCTGTAAAGACGAGGGAGGGCTGGAGGGGGAGGGATTATGGACCGATTGACGGCGAGGGGAAAAAAAAGGAGCAGTGAGGTTTTTTAAGGTCAAACATTGAAAACAAAGTGGAGTAGTGTAATAGATTAGCCCGAAGCTAGCGTCTGCAGCGGAACCCAAATATTCCCAAAGTGGACACAAACAACGCAGGTTCTAATTTTAAAGAGCCGGGGATTCAGTCATTCGTTCTCCTTCTTCTTTGGTTGAACACGTGCTGAACAAATGACTCAAGCGGCTGCAGTCTTTGAAATGAAAAAGCAGCACGTTTTAGCCGCGTTGGCCTCTGTCAAGGCCCGTTAGAGCTTGCAGCTAAACTTCTTTCAAGGCGCGAAGCTGCACCGATCAGTGTCGTTTGTATTAACAGCGGTTCGGATGACCGAAAGGTCTCGGCCACAGTCCCGAACCTCCGAAACGTACCACTAAACCTGGCAGTTCCTCGCGGCATCTTTGGCATCGCTTTAGTTCATTGTTGTGCTTTTATGTGCCTTTGACGTTCTAACTGGATGGTTCCAGTGTTCTCATTAACCTCCTTTCAAGCACCTGTTATTCAGCCAAAATTCCTAAACCAACTCCACACCACAGTATCTGCGCTGTAGAGTAAACAGCAGGCGGACCAAGTCGGAGACCCAGCTCTGAACATAGTTTTAGCCGCTAATGAGCCAGGTGTTTTTCTCAGTAGTTTGTGGAGACCAACATAAAACAGGCTAAGAGAAGAGCGAGCTGGAACGTCCAGAAAAAACCCCACCACAAGCATCGTGTTGCTGTGAAGAAACAAGCGATCAGAGAATACGATGAACAGTAAAAAAGCACAACAGTGAGACCGGAGCATTTCTCTGAAAGCTGGATCGGGTTGTGGCACCTTGAGGGGAGCTGCGAGGTCTTGACAGATACGTTTCCTTTGTGCCGGGTTGTAACGGAGACATCCACAGGCCACGGTTAAAATGCAGCTTTCTGAGTCAAAAACGCAGGGCGCCTCCATCTCTTCCCTTGTGATTTTGCCTCATTATGAACAGAGAAGAGCACGTCCCAACTTTCCCAATTGGAGGCGGTGGCAGCAGTCGGTGTTGCTCAACAATTGAGAGCCTCAGGGTTTCCCAAGGCAGGGAGTGGCGTTCCCCTCCGACAGTAAACACATCAATAATCCTGCAGGTTTGCCTGACTCACTGGATGTGGCATAAAAATGAAGGAGGGAACACCCGTGGAGGAGAGGCAATTAGTGTTCACCGGGTCCCCCGGAATAGCTAAGGCTAAACGCCGAGCCCAGTTTGTGTTCATCCTAATGCAAACAACGGGGGCGACCCGGATAACTGTCAAAAAGGATGTGAAACAAAGTTGCCTTCCAAAGCTTCCGTCCTCGTGCAGTGTAGAAACCAGACAGTGTGCTCGCTGCGTTTCACAACCGGTCTCCTTACCTAAAGGACAAATGTAGGTCACGTCACCGCCTTGCAAAACTACCCAGGGAGGTTTACCGATCCACCACCTCCAACGTTAAAGCTGCGTTACGCCAAGCGATTTTCATTTGAGCCACTTGGCTTTAAGTGGTCTTTGAGAATTTCACGGACGTGGAAGTTGTTTCTGGCCACTTGACGCCCGTCTCTTTAGTCCTGGTACGGTGTTGTGCAGTTCTTCAGAGGTTTTCTTTTTTACTTAAAACAGCCGCCTGCAGCTGGAAAAAAGGTTCATTCAGCCAAGATGTGATGAAACTCCTCATCAGACCGGTGGGGAAACACAAGGTCGGGGGATAGTTCCCTGCGGAGTGACCCCTCCGACGTTACCCGAGTGAATAAAGCAGCCTGAACGGCATTTTATTGGCCTTTTCCCCAACGATAGATGTGCTGAGCTACAGTGCAGCTACGGCACCACTGCACTCATGCGACTTTAGGTTCACCGCCGGCCATGTTCGCCACAATATTAGACCCCTCAGAGAGATTCACGCCATTCAAAATAGAGTTATGTGTGTGTGGTCGGTTATTTACTCACTGCAGCCCTTCGGTTGGGCATCGGTGGACTTCGAGATCAATGGCAGGGAAAGCAATACGCATAATCATCAATATTTGATGGAGGGACAACGTAAGTAACATGAATCACGCGGAAAATAATAGCCGTGAAATGGAAGAGTTGAATGTTATTGCTCACTGCTTTACATGTTGCACAAATCCCCCCCCCCCCCCCCCGCCTGTATGAAAACATGTAATTCTCTGTCTGCCTCGTGTCGTGTCCAACAGTGTGACTCATGTTCCTCGTGTTTACGCTGCGGCGGTACATCACCTAGCCGTGATGACGAGGACTTTGCTGTAAGCCACAGCTGAACACGCTACATCCGCCCCGCTGGCACGTTCCTCGCTGTTTTCATTCCATACGATGGGAGTCACACCACATTCCTCTTACAACGTCTCTGCGGCACATAAAAATCTCCTCTCCAAAACCGCAGAGCCATGTGTTTTTAATTTTCGGTCTGTTTGTTCCCATTTACAGCATCTCGCTCTCTCCACTTTTTCTCCCTTTTCACTCTCACACACACACACACACACACACTGAATGCCAGCGCTCTTCATGCTGATAGGCCCATTTAGTCCTCATGAAAGCATTCCATTTAGGTGCATTTGAGGTTATGGTTGTCACTGACAACCGGCTGTCAAAGAGTGGCAGCCTCTATCAGCGTAGGGGGTTTCCAGAGGAGCTTTCAACACACAGAGCAGCTATTGATGGAGCCCACTTTATGGACTCAGACCCACCAAAGGCAATGGCGTGTGACAAAAGACAGCGAGGGGAGTTGGTAGTTTGCTTGTCTGACCCCATAAACGGGAAGAATCCCACAGGGTAATTAATCCCATTTGATTTTATTTCATTCGAAATAAAAATCAAATGGGGATGAAAAATTAGGGGGGGTTTCACCAGCAAAAGGGAAATATGAATCAGAGGGAAAAACAAACAACAAAAAAGGAGTAAATGATATGTAAATGGAAATAGAATGTTAACAATGTTATGGTGGAAAATGTGAACCCGGGGAGTTGTCTGAGGAGGGGGGGGCTGTCGCTACCATTTCAATAGCAGGACTTTCTCCGGCGCCCAGGAACTCAAACCTCGTGTTTTCATTGGAGGAACGGGGCTCTAAATGAAGCGCCCCGAGTTCCTGGAGACAAAAAAGTCTGTTCATCCCACGCAGGGTGTTGTGTGTTCATGTCCCGTCTCATAGCAATTCAACTTTTTTAGTGAACACACTATTTCCATGATTTTAACCAATTATTTTAGAAGCCCAATAGAGTCACTCACAAACGTACCCATTTTCTTGCTTATACGAAAAGACTGCTGGTTAAATCCTTTTCAGGACAAAAAAAATTGAGATTTCAGCAGTGGTACGGAAGAATGACATCCCCTTTAAGTCCAAGAAGCCAGAAGAAGGATTTGAAACTTTTTCGCTTTAAAGAATTTATAAATAAATTCAACTTAAGGACTCAAATACAAAGAAATAACATCTGAATAATAAATCAATTTCTGCTGGTAAAGGTACATTTGAATCTGACCTCAGTGTCGTTAAAATTGGGGTAATAACTCAAACAGATCTGGGGAAAATGATATAAAATGCTATTTGCAACTGTACACAGTGTCTCACTTGTGGATTACAATAGCAAAGACATAAATATTGACCACACGTCATTATGAATTATAAATAGAACAATCCAAGGTTTTATCCCATGGAGCTGCCTCATTAATACAAAGTACATAAAACACCATGTGCAACCTTCAATAAGGACATACGAACGAAATGCGTGGTTTTACTGTTTTCCAACAAGCACAGCGAGTTTTACACACTATATTTTAAAGGTTTCTTCACAATGACAAATAAAACCATTGTGATCTTTGGTAACATGTATGATCATCATTGTTAACAGCATTACTAAAGAATAAGTACTGCTCCTACTGCTTATTATAATACTAGTAATTGGTCACTGAGGAAAGAATTAGGCTAAAAACATCATCCATGTGACTGAATGTGTCCGTATTTAAATGCTGCCCTATAGGAAATGTATTGTTGGGAATAGCCTCCCCCACCACTCACACAAACACGCACGCACGCACACGCGCGCAGCCTCCTCCTCCTCCTCCTCTGGAAACCTGTTCTGGAGGGAGTGACTTGATCGAGGCGGTCGTCCAATTAAATGGAAGCAGCACTTATTCCACTTTATTCCAGGCTACAGTTAAGTGGCCCGAAACCTTCAGAGACGCACAGGCGTGTAGCGCGAAGGCAGAGAGACGCTGCCCATGTGACATGTCAACGGGAAGCCGGAGACAAAAGGTGGACACATCTACTCCAGCAAAGTGAGGCGTCGGGCGGGCGCGCGGAGGGGACGCGGAGGAGACGCGGAGGAGACGCGGAGGATGCTCCTATAATCAAATCCACGAGGGGCTTTTTTTTCTTCTTTTTCTCTCGTCTGGAAACGCTTCACATAAATGATTCATGAGAGCCCGTTTCTGTTTCTAAAGGGGAGTAATTGCGCTTCGCAGTGAGCAGCAGCCGGTCCAACCTGCAGAAAGACGGTAGTTAGTAGAGCTGGGATCACATCACACCCCGGAGACAAATATAAAGTCTGTCCGTTTGGGGAGTTTGAGACGCGTTTGTTCTTCTTTTATTTACCGGGACTGGACCTGGTCCTGTCAAAAGGATCAACTGTTGCTGCAGCCGGGCGCGGAGCACAGAGACGTTCTCCAAGTGTGTCTGGCTCCCACAATGGATGCTTGAGCGCCACTCGGTCCCGCATGCAGCCAACGCAGCCGGCGTTGTGTGATTAACATGGAAGAGAGACTGATTCTGTTGTTGATGCCTCGGATACACCTTCATCTGTCCTGATGTGATGCCACATTGTTGCACTGAGGAGAATGATAATACCCCACACCGCTGCCGGCGTTTCCATACTGGTTGATCATCAGTGCGTGTGAAACAATACACGTTTATTCTTCTTTCTTTGCATTAGGGAGCAGTTTGGACATTTCCACTCACTGACGGACGGTCCTTTGTCCTTTTTTTTGGTTTGTTTGTTTGTTATCGTGACCTTGCCTGAGATTATCATGCTGATGATGATGAAGAACAGCGGCATGGATGCGCATCAGGTTGATATCGATTCGGAATTTGAGCCTCACAGCCGTTCGCGGTCGTGCACTTGGCCGCTGCCGTGCCCGGAGGATTTCCCCGTGGGAGAAGAGTCGTCGAGCCGGGGTCTGGCGTCGGTCAAAGTGGAGCAGTACAACGCGCCGGCGTGCCGGGCCGAGAGAAAAGGCGGCGCGCCGGCGGAGATCAAGCACCCGGCCGGCGCCCCGGCCCCGGTCGTGGCCGCTCCTGCCTGCATGTCCGGGGCTGCGCTCGACGTGGCCGGCCAGCTGCGCAAAGCCAAGTCCTCCCGACGGAACGCGTGGGGGAACCTGTCATACGCAGACCTCATTACCCGGGCCATCGAGAGCACCCCGGAGAAGAGACTCACCCTGTCCCAAATTTATGACTGGATGGTTCGCTTTGTTCCTTATTTCAAGGATAAAGGCGACAGCAACAGTTCAGCCGGATGGAAGGTAGGCCACATGAGAGCTTTTCTTCTTCCGACACATGGTGCAGGTTTAAGCGGAGAAGCGGCTCTGCATTTAGCCGTAGTCCGTGTCTGCAACATAACTCCTATCCTGCATTTTTTGAAAGCCACATAATTGACCCTTGGTTCCCGCAATTTATGTCAGCGGCGTGTCCCCATATCACTCCGCACTACGGAGTGTGGAAAGGGGCGGGGAGCACGCACATGGGTTCACTGGGTTTATCGGTATTTAGGGATTGCATAGGAGAAGCCACACGGAACCAAGCACCCCCCCCCCCCCCCCCGCCCCTCTTCATGGCTCCCTTTGGATAGGCAATTATTACGCACTGTGACGCACAGTGGAGTGTCTGGTCTCGCGCCCGTATTCCTCTGCGTTACTGGGTCACGCGGGGGGCAGAGCGTGACTCCGTTCCGATTTGCCGCTCTTGAGTCACCCATGCCGCCAGTTGGGTGCCCGGGTTAAACCGTTTGGAGTCGCCCCCCCCCCCCACACCCTCCCTTTCCAATCCCCCCTGCGATAGTGCGCGCACGTTGTATTACGCACGGGCTGTGCTAAACCGTGGCACAAGCCGAGGGGTTTAAAAGGACAATAACAAGAGATGATGACATGGGGTGTCACAGCAAACAGATGTAACTGCAGATCATCCCTTAAATTCAAATTAATAGGAGGTTAATCTAATAGATTGGTTGCTGTAATCTATTTAAGAGTACCACCCATCATTTCTGGGGATTACTGGCCTTTTGTTTCCAGGCCCCGTGGTTTCCACTCTCACAATCCTTTTTATTTGACCGCGCTTTTGTTTTGGGTACCTCATCATTCCAAAGCTCACTGAATGACGTCTAAATCAGATGTGATGTTTAAAATTACATTTCGGTAAATTCTACCTAGATGTGTCCCTATACAGAAGACATTAAACCACCCTACAACTTGGAGTTAATATGCAACTAAAGAATTGTACATCACATTTAAATCAGATTCTTTTCCCGAGAGGAAAAATATGAAAGAATATGTATTTGAAAACCTCATCACACCTCCAGTTTGCATCACTGCATTCACACTTTTCAGTCCAAGCTGCGAGATGACATCACCGCAACGTCATCAGGGTTCATTTTGTCCCTCCAGAGCCACAGCAGTAATCACTCATTTGTTTTCCCAGGGTGAATAGTGCGGCTCGTGACGATTAAAGTCAGTAAAATCAGTGGGGAGCCCCTTTAAGATTCGTTTTCCCGAAGTGGCGGTTTTGCGTGCATATTGTTTTTCTGACACAGCCTAACAAATTAAGGAATACAGAGGACGGGAAATCGCAAGTTGGGATTAACAGGCCTTTCACACCATCTGCGTGTTTGACACAGAGTTGATCCCCCCAAATCCTCTCCCGTCATGTGATCATATCCCGTACAGCGTTTTTATGATTAAGTGAAATTGTCTCCTTTCTGTTTGTCCCTCCTTCACTGCTTTCCTTGGCCCCTGCCATCCCATTTGGCTCCATACTTGCCTCCAAATTGAGCAGTATTAAGACGCAGATTAATCGCAATGAAATCACCATTTGATTGAAGCCGGAGCGGCAACAACTCCTGTCCAATCTATATGGTTTGGTTGGGGGGGGGGGGTGGAGGGGGTTAAAATTGGATTTAAAGCTGAGCTTAATTCCACGGGCCTTGTTCGTGCTGCCCTGGGATTCCACGCTTGATACCTGCACCCGTTCCAGCTTTGCGTGGACGTTTTGATTGGCTGTTCTGCCAGTGAATCTGATTGGTGGAGAGAGAGTGAAAAACAACTTGATTCAATCATAATAACACTCCTCAACAATAACAAAAAGAGAGAGAGAGAGAGAGAGGGAGACCCACACGCACTCACATGTTGGACTGTGACAGTTGGCAGCGATTTTAATGAGATTAGGAGCACGGAGGTGGAGAATCACTCGCCAACACACACACACACACGCACGCACACACTTTGTTGAGTGTGATTCGGCGAAGATTGAACACTATTGATGCGAGTTAGGAGGGGGGAGGCGGAGGGGAGGGGAGGGGTGTATATGGATGGATGGACGGTTAGATGGGATGAGTGAGAAGGAAATAAGATCCAGTCAGAGTCTTGCTATTAAAAGCAGTCTTTAAGAGCTGTTGTGTAATCCTGTCTGAGAGCTGCTGCTCAGCTGAGCCGCTGGGCTCTTTGTCTTCATCTGGGCTGACTCTTAATACCGCACGCACACACGCACACACACACACACACACACGCACACACACACTGTACGTACACGGCCAAGGTGTCGATCACTTGTTTGACAGTCAAGCGCTAAGGCCACCGGGGTAGATGACATTCCTCTCACACACTTACTCACTTCTTGTGTCCGGTGGCAGTGCATGGATTCCTTTGTTGTCACACACACACACACACACACACACACACACACACACACACACGCGCACACGCACCATCTAGCAGCAGGGTCACCACCGTGATGACTATGTATGGATTTCTCCGACTGCGGTGCAGTAATTGTGGTCAAGTGCTCGGGCCATGTTTGTTATTGTATCCGAGGTGGGAGGCTGTGTTTGGTCATATGAAGTGAGTTCAGTTCTGTAGGTGGTCATGGTGCTGCTGGTGCTGCTGGTGGTGGTGCGGGGGTACCCGCTCACACACACACACACACACGTACACATTGTTATGTTCATTTCACAAGTGGCTGTGCGTGGGAATGGATGTGCTGAGCTGCGGCCCGTCTGCTGGCTGTACTGCGCACACACTCCGCAGCTGACATGCAGGTAGGAGTTCACGGGTTCCACCTGTTGGCTCCACAAAGCAGCAGCGCAGAGGAACGCCGTGGGTTCGCGAGTGCTGTAATCAGACTGTGATATAACGATCTCATATTCAACATAATATTTATGTCCGTTTGTTGGTCTTTAAAGAGCAACTTTACATCCTTTTACGACTCCTTGTCATTTGCAAGGTGTCCGTGAATGCAATCTAACGAACAACGATACCCTTTTGTGTTGAGTTAATCTCAACCTTATAATAATAGGGTCCGTTTTACAGTATTTTTTCCCAGTGTCTTTGTTTTGGTCGGGCAATCCATCACGGCTGCAAACATTGATGAGCACTATCGCAAATTGTCTTGGAAGTGCTCGTTTAAATGTAATTGCTCATGAACCCCCCCTCTGGGAAGCGTTAGGATCAATTTGAAGCTTCGCATCCACTGGAGCGTCGAAATAATACACATTCCCCGCATACATGTAGATTCCAGTAAGCAGAAAGTAGCGGACATTCCACGGACACGTCTTCCAGGTGTTTTGAGGACACAATATTGAAACTACATTTCACGTGTGGAACCTCAAGCTAAACGCTAAAGCTTGGTTGGACAAATTCTGAAAATATGAAATGTCCTCTAGAGAAACGTAAGATTATATAAGCTTAGCTTTAAGGGGGTCGAAGCCCCCTAAAACTCCAATAACACGTAGACAATTTACTGAAACTCAGCTGATGTTAAGTGATGCAGGATCACAGTTTATAAAAGGAAACTTTATTAGTTTGGTGTGAAACTCTATATCATAAGGTCAATAGGACATCCATGCAGGGGAATACTGTTATTTCTAATATGCTGCCGTAATATCGGTTGTTGACTTTATCCCTCTAACCTATTTACCTCTAATAGTGTTTTCTAATCTTCTCGTAACACAACGCACTTCATGTAAATGATTCCACTGGCGAGAGTCGGGGGAAGGAGAATGGGGTCCAACCCGTAGAGCGAGCGGGAGAAAAGAGGAGGCCAGGAGACATTTTGAAGAGCAAGATATCATTTGTCCTGCCAATAAAACCTTTTTTTTTTGGATTCAGAATTGAGTGGGAGACGGAGAGAGGCGGAAAGAGCAAGCGAGAGAGCGAGGGTGGTGGCGGTGGCCCCCGCTGCTCAGCACATTGACAGCGGGCCTTAATGCCTGTGATGCTCCAGCGCCAGCCGAGAGACGGAGGGGAATCGGTTGGAGGCGGCGCGGCGGGGCTCGGAGGCTTCGCCGCGCCAGCCGGCCTGGCGCCGGCTCAACGCAGAGCCCTCTGCGCTGCGACACAGTTATTGTTATTATCACAAAAAGGCGTAGCAGAAGGAGAGGCAGCTCTCCAGTTGGCGGGCTCGGCGCCGGGTTAACCGGGAGGTGGGCTGTTTCCAATCGGAGGCCCCCGGTAGGACCCGTCGGATCGAGAGAAGAGCCGTTGACGGCCGTGAATGACAGGGGGGGGGGGTGGTGGAAAAAGGAGGTCAACGGCGAGACGGGCAGATTTTGATCGGAGAGGATCAGTCGCGTTTTGTCAGTTGACGGCGAGCAACCGAAAGGCGCTTGAACGGGACGCGGGCGGTCGCCACTTCAATCTGGAGAAGGGCTGGGACGTAAACAAGGGACGCACCAGCAGCGGAGGCGGGGCGCTCGCTGCTTTAAATGAGTCACGGCGGTTGGAATAGAACATAATATTCTCGCCCTCAGCCCACTTCAATCGGCGGGGAATAAAAATGTCGGAAATTCCCGAGGAGGAGACCGAGGCGCTCCAGAGTCAGTCAGGAAGGCGGGTCCTGGGATCGGTGCCCGGCACCGTGTCGTAAAATGTCGTCCCAGCACACATTTCCCCGCCGCGTTGTCTACCAGACCTCTGGTGTCTGGCTCGGGACGACCAGAAGAGCACCAGTCAAAACAAACATGCGGTGCCACGTCCTCACTGTCACGCCGAGACTCGGGGGACACGTCGGCGTGCCGCTCTGCCTTTAGACGGGCCGGTCCTTTCTACGGGTCACACGTCACGTCACAGGAAACCAGGTGCTGTCTGCAAGTAGCACGTTTCACAACATCAACCGTGTGTCAAGTTTTATACGAGGCCGATATGAGACCGGTTGTTTGATTAACTTTTTTTTGGGGGGGGAGGGGGTTCAGAAGAGAACATTTGTTCACATTTTGAGCTGACTTTTAATCAGAGTTACTGTTCAAATACAGTCGTACTAACGAGCCCGATCCATAAATTCACAGCAGCACTGAACTGATCATAATCCCGCTGGAATCACAAAAATAATGTAATCAGGCATCTGAAATTGCACTAAATTTTAATGTGATTAATGACACAGTCGCCTCATAAAGTATTCAGCCCCCTAACTTTCTGCATATTGTACTCATTAAAAAATGTACTGATTTTAATAAAGCATCTCACACTCACATTGTGTTCCTAATGGGCCTTTGATGCCTCATGAGCACCACTCCAAGTAAAGTGTTGCCCTTATTTTTTACTGCAAATGGGATTAGTTTTTGAGTTCCTGCACACGTTGAAATGGGTTTGATAGAGGTTTGTATGGATCTGAAGATTCTCGTTGTGTGTGTGTGTGTGTGTGTGTGTGTGTGCACGCGCGTGCATCTGGTCTTGTTGTTGCATAGCCGGGCCTGATGGGAGTCCAGGTCCGGGGGGTACAGCTCTAGTTAATAATTCAGATGAGGCTCATTATCAAAGCAGCGCAGATCTCTCTCTGATTCCACCTTAATTGCAAGCAGGATGTGCCTCTCAGACACTCTCAAAGTCACTCCCCCTCCTGTCTGCAGCTGCAAATGACTACCACACACACACCCACACACACCCACACACACACACACAGGGGTCTCCATGAGCTCTCCTCCAGACCTCGCTGAGATCTGGTGCCTTTGCGCGTGCAGGTGAATGTCCATTCGGAGGATGAGTGGATGAATCCCACTTACAGCTCATGACTTCACAGAAAGTATCTCTTTCTGTGTAGAGAGACCGGGATGCCGGCCACGTGCCCCTATTATGAGTCACTTACGAGGGGCTTTCTCCTTTTTTGGAGGGCTCGGCAAGCTAAGATTGATGGGAGGCAATCGGTCGGCCCGACTGTGTGATTAATGCCGCCGCAGAGCAAAGCTCTCCGGCGCCACGCCGGCCCGACCTGGATCGCGGCTCCTCGGCCCGGAAACCTTGCGTGGAGTCGAAGTGAGCAGGACGCGCGGTGACAGCAGAACCGCTGCCGTCATCGACAGCTACGATCTGAAGCGCTTGGCGTTTCAATAACGGCCTGGTGATTCATTGGGGAGTTTATTTTACAAAAGTACTTTCTCAATTATGTTTCAAGGGAAATGTTCTTTCTCCTGGATCACGACCTCGGTTTTAAACCTAAAGTTAACGATGTACATTTAAAACAAAACAAAAACCCACGTAACCCGGTTACGTTCAGGAAATCCCGGCACGCGGTGGCGGGAAACGGGTGGTCAACCGTGGGAATTTACTTAGGTTCAGAAAAACGTGGTGCGTTACATATCTGAGTTAATCAAGTGAAACGTGCAGAAACGCTGCAACGTAACTCAACGTTGCTCACACACAGATTTTCTTGGTCAACATTGCGATGAGCTTCTTCTTTCTCCTTTGTCACCAGCCTACGTTCCCCAGAATGAAATGTTTTTGCGTCTGCTTGAATATTTCAGTTTATCTCATACATTATAAATTAAAGGTGTGTAACTGTGCTTCATGGGTTCATGGGCTTTTCTCTGGTTGTGGATGTTGTAGATCAGCAATCCAGGAGAACGTTAACAGGTTTGTCTCGTTCGGCGGGGTATCGTTAAATGTTGGAGGATAGGGGAGTTACTTCTGCGTTAAATCACATTCTCATTGGTCCCCAGGGGCCACGGATAAACTGTGATGTCAGCAGTAACTTATAAAGCTTCTATTGGTGGTAGTTTGGTTATTCTGGGTGGCAGTTCTCTGTTCCAAAACCGCCCCATCTGGCACTAAAGAGAAGAACAAACAGACTTACTGAGCTATTTAGGGATGTTGATTAAGACAATGGTCAAATCGCAAGAACGGTTCATTCATCAGAGTTTGGAAAGTCCAACATGGGAAGTTTAAGTTACGAGACACCGTGAGATTTGAAAAGGAGGAATTGTATTATTAAAAAGAATTTCTACAGCAAAATCAAGTGAATGTTTGCAACGAACAACAGGGTGCATTAGTGAAAAGAGATAATCCTAATTTTACAGTACTACCAATCACCCTTAATGCGTATTGTTGTGTAGCTCAGTCTTGTTCGGCATCAATCAAGTCACATTCATTTGCTGGCAAATTAATTAATTTTCCTTAAAGATGACTGTAATCGCACTTTGATCACAGTTATTTTCTAATTGTCTTAAAGGTCTGTTAAAGCAGTTGCTACACATCGGGAAGCTGCCTGCTAACGATGTCAAGTCCAGCCCGTACGCAGAAAGAGAAGACGTCTGCTGTCGGCACAAAGAAGGGTCGGGGAGGAGTAATTCCCCTCATGAATATTCATCAGTCCAACGGCATATTTGGACAAATTAAAATAAAAGCCTTTCAAGCTGGAACTGAGTGGGAATAATTTTACCATCATCTCGTTTTGGGGATTATTAATTGGACACCATTAAACGGCTTTAGTCCACTGCTGAGCAGATGTACACCGCGGTGTGTGTGTGTGTGTGTGTGTGTGTGTGTGTGATGGCCTGCTGAAGGTGGTTCATGAGGAAGACAGAGGTTAGAAACACAAGACGGCCTCTCGGTGAATTTCTGTGTCAGTTTGACAAAAATAGGTCAGAATTCGGAGCTTTGTGTTTAGCATTCTGTGATGGCTGACGCCGAGCCTGACGACAGCTAGCCTCAAATAAACTCCACCCCCCCCTCAACCTCCCCTAACCCTCCCCATGTCTTCCTCCCTCTCTCCCCATTCCTCTGTAATCTAAACCTCGCCCTGTCATCCTCCGTCTCTCCGCCGGGGCTTCCGTCGCTTGGAGCTCACGTGAAAATGAATTCAAATCTGCGGCCGTAGATTAAAGCTGCGAGAGTTGCACTTAAACCCAGAGTACCGTTAGTCTGCTTCTGGTGGAATTTATTTGATTTAGATGCACTTTGGAGTATTGTGGTGCCGCTTTCCAAGGAAAGAAAAAAAGATTTGCTTTATGAGGATAATATTTCAACCGTGGCCAGCGTTGACCTAGCTTAGCATGAGGCCTATTGAGATGTTTGGTCGCCACTGGAGCGGCTTGATTCGCCGTCTGCAGCGCAGACCCTCGTCTCGCGTGATTGCTCGAGCTGCGGAAAAGACCACCTAAAAGTCACGGCAGCCACCTTCGGCATGTGGAGGGTTGGCTGGACGCAAACGATGGCTAGACATAAAGTCAACGTGATGAGGAGATAAGTTAAAAGACCGCCGCGACGTCAATTCTGCCGAGTGACTCTCGGTTGCTTTGTGTCGCAGCTTGTTGCCGGGGGAAAGGTTCACCGTCGCACACGGCGATCAGCCAGCAGCTAATTCAGAAAAAAACAACATGCGAAGGTTTGACTTGTAGCTCTCATTTTGTTTCTCTGACAGCACAGATGGAGATTTTACCACAGTTGATCAGATTGATCCGCCCCCAAAAAACACAGCGAGATATGAACGAGTATTAATCGCTTGCAGCCGATACGGCTTCAAGTAGTCCAGCTTAAGCCCCGACGCGGCGGCCTCCATGTGTGCGTCTCGCTCAGTTGCAGAAGCGAGTTCAAGCAGCGCTTCAAGAGCCAATCGACAGCCTAAAGCCGGAGTACCGCATCGACATTGCAGACATCTGATATATTAGAACATATTATTATAGCCGCTCTATGAATATTCATACACGCCAAACTGTGCGTCTTAGGAGACTGTGGGATTAGACGGGGTTCAGCAAAGAAAATCCAGCCGCACAAACAAACAAACAGCAATGAAAATGTCAACAAGCCAATCAGAGTTGCTGTTACTCTCCATAAAGTTCACACAGGTGCGCGGTGTTCATTTTGTGGAGAGCTTCACGCGTTGCCCCAACCCCCCCCCCCCACCTTTTCTCCGCCTCCACGCTGTGAAAAAGCCAGATTGCGCCTCTATAACTGATTTACGGGGCCTCCGACTTCATCAAATCCTCGGCACCGCTGGTCACACGTACTGTCTTTGATGAGTGCCACCGGAGTCGACGTGTGGATTTAATGGCGGCATTAATCTGCCCGTTTAATGGCGTTGCTGAGTGGAAGGTGGTCACCGCAGGATTCGGCACTAAAAGATGAGCGATGGGCCCGGGCCGGCGAGCGATGAAAGGGCAAAATGCAAAACAGCCGAGAGGTGGAGGAGGGTGGCGGAATTAAACAGGTCTCCTCGCCGTGCAGAGGAGCGAGGTGCCAGATGCAAACATTTCAGGCCGAGCCGTCAAAGTTTGCAGCGGTTCTTCTTTAACGCTGAAATTGCAGCCGAGGGGATGTTTTATTTGTTAGCACGCTTTGCGTTTTTTGGTGTAATTGGTTGAAAACGCGTGATAATCGATTTCAATGTGACATTTATGCTTTTTGACTTCTTCTAAAATACTTTTTTTTGTTTTTCGAAAGATGTTGTCTGAAAGCCATTAGTTGTCTCTGATAGGATAAAAATCATTGGTGAATATTACAAATAAATACTGTACTTAAGATACTTGAACATTTATTGCTGCTTTATTATTAGATTCCACTATTCAGATGCATTCATAACGTCACCAGTTTTCACCAACAAAACAAAATCGTTATATATTGTTGACCTTTAGAAACAAGATGCCCAATAGTGCATAAAGCTCCACGTTGACGAGAAAGATCACGACGCTGTAATGATCATTTATTAATACAATGTTAGACTCTGACAAGAAAGTTGCTGCTGCTACTTTTGTTTGTGACTTCTGGTTTTGAATACAGTACATTTACGTTACAATATGTGGGATTGGTACTTAAACCTGAAGACACTCGTGGGACTTTTAACTGGTACTGAAACGGTCTCGACTGTTTATATTCCGCTCAGAAGGACTCTGGTATTCGGGGGTCACTCCCACTTTGTGTCCTCAAGGACAGAGGACACAAATAACCAGAAGGGACTCAAGGTCAGGAGGGGTCGGCCTCTGCTTTCCAGAGTAAAGAACCCAAAATACTCCATTTAAGTAACATTTTGCGTCTGATTGACGGCAATGCACATTTGAACGGATCGAACGTGTGACGATCCTTGACGGTAAGACCTCTTCTACTTGATCTAGATATCGTGTGTGCGCATGAAATGATGCGTTATTGACTACCGTCATGAAATACAGTCGCCCCCCCCCGGGTTTATTGACGGAAGAGGCGTCAGTTGAGGTCTGCAGTAATGAAGCTGATAGGAGGACAGAAGGGGGACGGGACGCCGTGGGTTTTGCGTGACTGAGCATTGCGCCGGCTCGTCTCTGTAATCCTTGCAAGACGGATATTACAGACGCAGCGGCGAGGCCTCCCCTCCGCTCTGTCCCTGCACTCCCTCCCTCCCTCCCTCCCTTTCTCTCCCTTTCCCTCCACGTCTCTGCTAATGATCTGCTCCGCCTGTCGCTGCCTGGCTGACTGATGCCCACTGACAGCCCCACTCATGCGGAAAGGCTGCGCCACTCCTCCCCTTCACACACACACACATACACACACACAGTAATGAACTCCTACACGCCACATATTTGCGGTGCACGTGTGACACACATGCACACATGCACGCCGACTTGCGGCGAGCGCTCTCGGAGAGACGGATGGATCCACGCAAACAAATCACGCCCATTTGTTCAGTCGCACGTCAAGAGACATATATGTGGCGCAGATGAGAGACACGCAAATAGAGCTCCCGGAATACGTGAAGCACAGGAGGCTCTCTCCCTGCACGCTAAAGCATCCGGGCTGACTTTACCATCCCTGCATTTTTATGCAAATGGCGCCGTATTGAATCAGATGAACGGAAAGCAGCACATTTCAGTGACATTTTCCACAGCGTGGTGAAATAGTTTTTTTTTTGTTGTTGCTTGAGGCAGAAAACTTTTATTGTTGAGAAAGAAATATTGTAACAAATAGCGATGGGAATGTATTAGTCACATGAGTAATGACGGGAGGGGGGGGGGGGGGGGGGGTTGGGATGACATGATGTGCTTTTGGAAATGTCTCCGTCTCGACAGTGGGTGTTGAGGACCTGATGTGTTTCCTGTTTCCAGAAGATACTTTAAGTTTTAATATCTATACGTGTATGTGGTGATGAAGCAGTTAATTTATTCATTGAATAAGGAGAAAATGAGTTGTCAACTTCTTTTGACAATTTAGTTTCAGTCACTGAAATGTTCGGGACAACATGTCGAACATCAAATGTTTCCAGCTTCTGAAGTTTTTTTTTTTTTATTATCATTCATTATCTGTTCATGCAGCAGCCTCCACAGGATACAACCACATTATCCTGTTTTCATAAATGATCTAATACCGTGTGTTAGAACACAATTATACACGTCTAAATGCTGCGTAAAGAGTTCTGCTAGACAAAACAACTGATTGAATAATCACAAATAGCAGCGCGTCTGTCAATACGACGTGTGAGATATTCATCAGGGATTAATAAAGTCTCATCGTATCATATACTTTTAATCCGTTTTTGCATATAGTATTGGACACCACATATCTCTGCATTCACAAAAAAAGCTCTACACTCCATCATGTCTCTTAGAAGAGCGACTTCTTCGCATTTTATTGTAGCACCACTTTAGGAATCTGCGTCGGATTCAGTTGACGTTGGCATTCTGGTTGGAATATTATGTTACTTCCGATATTTGTATGTATTTGTGCACAGGTGACCCAATCTAGGAGGTGAGGCGTAAAACACTCCAGTGGGGCTCAGAAACCAACTGTCACCCCTTCACATGCTCAGCAACACCTCCATACTGCAGCTTGTGGATACAGCCGACTTTCTCAGTACAATAACAACTGAGAAATCTCTCTTTTCTTTCATTAGCGTGTGTGCTCAAACATTCTCCTGCTGCTCTTGCCCTTAATCACTAATTGGCGCTTACTAATAATAACGTGCATATGGAAATCTTCAAGTTCAGGGTGATGTAAAGTATTCCCACGCACTTCCATTGCGGTATCGATCAACAACAATCAATCCAATTTATTTATTTTTTTTACCACCGAAAGACACCGAGTTGCTCAAATGTGACTTTCCACAGAACACCGATTTCTCTCGGTCCCGCCGCAGCATCTCCGCATTATCCCCCCTCCCTCCTCCCTCCATCCCCCCTCCGCCGGGGGGGAGTTCAGGGACGTGAGAAATTAGGTCAGTAAGCAACACAGTGATGCAGGGAGACACCTCTGGGCTCCCCTCGGCCCCCGTCGTGCACACGGCCCCACGATCCCCCAGCTGATGGCTCAGCGCCGCCGCCGTCACACTCAGCCGGGGTCACGCCGGGCTTCTCTCCCGCCGGCTCCGCCACAGATTACAGGCCAGGTACTCTGCGGGAAAGATGTGAGCCGGCGGACCAACGTGGGAGAGGAGGTTTACGGTCTGCAGGAGGAATTTTTAGTAGAATACCGTTGTGTGCACATGGTACACTTTGTCGCTAAAACATTTGTCAATACGTTTTTAGAGCTGTATGAAGCTTTAGGTTGTTTTACTGTTGTCCGGATGTGAAAAGTCACTCTTTTGCTTCACTCTGGTGAGTAATTAAAAGTCAACTCGTGAAAATGTTCTCGTTTTGTGACTAACTCTGCATCATAGATTATATAAACCCATTAATAAAGGGTCAATCCGTTCTGCGGTGACACGGGTTGATGAAATAAGAATCAAACGGCTGAGTTTTTCACTTTCTAATTGCGTTGCCATCCGAGCAACGCAAAAGAGACATGCTTTGCAACCTGGCGGTGTGACATGTTAGCAACAGCTAAGACAGCTATGTCCCCCTTTTCATGACTTTCTGCACATTGATAGTATCGTATTGTGCATCATTTCACAGTCTCTCTAGCACGCTCACGTCCTCGTCAAATTGAGAATGTAATCACTTTGGTAACTTACGGCTCCATCAGCATGTGCTGCTAAACTTCAGCACGTTCGCATTGCTAGGGAGGCCGTGCCAAAGTCATCCTGCTCAGCATTCAACGTTGAATCTCAAGGGTAAATTGCTTAATTGTGAGGAGACAAAGAGGTGGAAAGTTTTCTGAAACACATTAAAGGATATATTTTATTTTGATAGTCACAGGTGGTGAAGGGCAACGTGGAGGGAGCGAGGAGGAAAAGAGATTCATCTCTTGAAACACCTTCCGCATGAATCAAGTGTCGGAGTCCAACCGCGAAACGAAAAGCTCTTACGGAAGATTGACGCCGGCGGAAAAAACACAGAATCGATTTCCATTTTGTTTCAATTAACGGGAGGGATTTCAAAGCGTATCGGGGGGCGCGCGACCGCCGAGAACATTGGAGTCACTTCCCAGTTCAAGAAAACACGACAGCGCTTAGATGTGCGGGAGGAAGAACTTCACGCCTCTAATGAAGTTTCTCGTCTGCTCTTTGAAAGACAGAAAGCTCTGTTTTACTCCACCCCTCAGCTACCATCTTGACCCCCCCCCTTCACACACACACACACACACACACACACACACACACACACACACACACACACACACACACACACACACACACACACATTCCAGCATCCCCATTAGCAATTCATGAGCAGCGTCTCATTAGACTTTAAGTTTTACCATAGGCCTCTGAAGTATATGGCTGGAGCAGTTATTAATATTTCATCGTCTCCCATTGAGGAGCTAAAAACGAAGTCGACCCGCTTCCGCTACAAAGTGACTCGCGCTCCTCTTTTTTCCCCCTCTTCTTCTACTTCTCTTTTACCCAGTTTTTTTCTTCCCCGCGCGTTAGGCTGTTTCCCTCTTCCCCTTTCCCTCGCCGTTCGCTCCTCCTCCTCCTCCTCCTCTTCCGCCCGCCGCCGCTTTCTCTTCTACTTGCTTCCGCCCGCACTCTGCCACACAGACCTTAACTCAAACTGACTTAATTGGGCTGTCTTTGTTCTGGGAAATGTGGGCTTACCTTCCCCTTTTTTTCCCGGCAAAGGGAGAAAAGAGAAGTAGAAAGTGAAGAGGGGAGGGGGGAGACGACGGAGGAGAAACCTGCGTGAACCCCCCCCCCCCCCCGATTGCTCCACGAGCACTCGCTCTGCCCCATGCTCGGGTTAAGGGGGGGTGTGATTGTGTGTGTCTTTGTGTGTGTGTGTGTGTGAGATGGGGGAGGAGGGGGAGTCTCGAGGGTTCACAGGGTGTCTGTCAGACTGGCAGACAGGAGCTCTGCCCCCAAAACAAACCCATGCATGAATAAGTCAATAAAGCCATGTCTGTGCTGTGTGTGTGCGTCCGTGTGTGCGTCCGTGTGTGTGTGTGTGTGTGTGTGTGTGCAGGGAGGGAAGTGGAGGGAATCGGATGGGGATGAGGGTGATGAGGCTTTTTGTTTCCCAGCGTCTGTGACAATGAGACAGACGCCACATTCCGTCGCAATGAGAAACAGACTGAGAGGAAGAAAGAGAGGAAGAGTGATCAAAACCAGAGAGGGAGAGAGAGGGAGAGAGAGAGAGAGAGAGGGGGAGAGAGAGGGCGCTTTGAATGGGTTCAGACAGCTACATGCTTGCACATTGCACGAAACCGGTTGGAAGCAGAAGTATGTCGGAATATGTCTGTGTGTTCTGGCCTCAAGCCGAGACCTGAACCCGGACGAACTCCTCTGAACCAGACTGCTGCCGAGTGTGAGACCCGGACCAGACACCAGGCCACCTTTGTTTTGTTTTGCCTTTTTTAATTTTCCAATAGCAGAGATTTTTACTTGCTCGCTAGTAAAAAAAAAAAAAAAAAAACCTGCAACCGGTGAACTTTTAATTCCAAAACCTGGCTGCAGGTCCAGTAAAGTTCCTCCACACATGAACCCATTTCTCCGTAGAGCTCCATTTGTGCATTTTAATGTTGAGCAGCAAAAAGGTTTCCAACACAAAATGCCTCCACTGAATGTTGCCTTCGCTGTCATTTATCTTTTCCTTTCATCTAAAAAAAGTCCTCTTGCCCTAAACATGAAAAACAGCTCCATCAAAGTGCCGCACAGTCTTTTTCCAGCACCATCTTAATCCAAAACAGATCAGAGTTGACTTTCTGTCAGTGGGAATCGTACATTTGCTCTTGCTGTCAGATGTCCGAATGGTGCTGCAGTTTTCAAACAACCAGTGCGCAGTTATACGGGCTGAAAACCGTAGCTCGCCCGTCCGGAATCTCGACTTTTCATTCACATTACACGGTTCGCGGAGGACGCTGTTCGCATCCACGGGCAGGAAGCAGCCGGAGGCCGGACCTTACCTGACCTCCGGCCACGCCTCTTTCCCTTCCACTAAACCACGGCTGTCATGCACAAAAACTTTGGAATCGGACTATGAGCTAAAACTATTGTTATTGAATCAGCAGGAATCCTCAGGATCAACCGTGTGCGCAACAACAGGGTTGGAAAGGCGATGAGAAACCAGGGCGAGAACGAGAGGAACTCCATGAGTCGAGACGCGAAACCAAATGGGAATTGTGTAATCCGACACGAAAGCGGTTCCTAAACCTAATAGCCAGGGTTCAGTCGGGGTAGCAGAACTCGAAGGGTGGCGCAGGGTAAGTGCCTGGGGTGCTAATATGTTGAATCTCTGCAATTATAGCCCCCCCCACCCACCCCCAACCCCACCCCGACACACATGCACTTCTCAATGTGACGAAACAAGACCTGGGCAATGAAGAAATATTTAATAAGAGGCAATGAAGTAAGGGAGAGAGAGAAACAGAAGAGACGTGGAGGAGCCGGGGGGGGGGGGGCAGTGACACAGAGGAGGAAATCGAGGATGGAAACAATTCAGTGTCCTTGGAAACCAATAAGGCTAATTTGAATTTGAGACTAAGGACTCTCTTCTTTCGACCTCCTCCTCGCCCTTCTTCTGCGCTCCGCAATCAGTTTAATCTCTCTCTCTCTGCTCAACCCTTTCAGATGCTCTCCTTCCCTTTCTCTGCCCCCCCCCCCTCCCGCCTCCCCCCCATCCGTCGTTCAATACCGTTCACTCTCACCAAAGCAGATTCTTTTCCATGACGGATGGGTTGTGTGAACACTTGCCCAACAGCTCTGTCAGATCTTCTGCTCGTGTAGTAAAAGCTGAGAGGGAGGAGGAGGAGGGGGGGGGGGGGGGGTCACTCGGGGACGTGCGTAGCGTTACGGGCGGGGAGGGAGGGAGGGAGTCGAGGGGAGGGTTTTTTTGTCGGGGGAACGTACCGTCATTTTGTCATCTTTAGAAATGCCCGGATGTATTTGTGCCGGGCAGCAAACATGTTAGCCATGGGAAAGCATCTGCAGGCACATTGGTGCTTTCGGGGTGGGGGGGTCGGTTTTTCAAGGTCTCCCCCCTTTTCCTGCTCTAACCCCCATCAGTTTTCCCCGCTCATTACATCTACAGTCTCTGCGGTTCTTCTACGAGCCGCCTCGGAGGCATCTTTGCAGTCCTCCTCTTTCAGCATCTTAAGCGTTGCCCCCCCAAACCCCCCCCCCCCCCTCCCCCTACCTCCCCTGCAGCCGTTCTCCCCTCACTCGGTTCTAGCCCTCACTTTTTCCTCCCCGTCTCTCCTTCTCTTCTGTCTGCGATGGTCATGTCTCATGGGGTAAGACAGTTGGCAGGATGCAGGCTTGCTGCCATGGCAACAGGAACCCTCCCTCTCCCCGAGGTCTCCTTAGCAACTAGTAGCTTGGCATTGTAGTAATGAGCCGGCCCAACATGCCGTGCGTGCGTGTCAGTGTGCGTCAGTGTGAGTGCCTTCTGTGGGGTTTTGTCTTTGCGAGGGTGATATGCAGACTGTCAAAGCCGGGTTTGACTTTCTGTTCTGTGATGTCAATTAACAATACCAAATTAGAAGTTCCGTTGAAGTTGTGATTCATGAATATGCATGTCCCTTTTTACCCTCGTCTCTTGTCAGTTTCTTGTCAATTTCTCCCCGGATTGGAAATGTATAGCCTTGTCGCGGGAGAATGAAAGTGAATGCACATCGCTCAGAGAACAACATCTGACTTTTTCCTCCCCTCTGAGAATTGGCGTACTTCAGAAGAGCACATCTGATGAGAGATGTGCTTGTCTTAAAAGGAGTTTGAGTCCTCAAAAAGTGCGAAGGGTGAATTGGCCGAATGATTCTCCGTGAAAAAAAAAGTCACACTGGCATGAATGTTTGAAAAGTGTAATCAAAGATGGCTAAATACGAACTGACAAACTGAACGAAACAATACCGCACAAGTAAGTGCTGAAAGCTATGATTTCACATTATTACCATGTCTAACTTTTGTAACGGAGTATCGGCCACAAAGTTGACATCAGGGACACCACCAAGGGTTGTGTTGTGTGATGCATTGTGATGAACGTTGCAGTCAGAGGTCGCTGTGAGGATCCCGGTGATTTACCGTAACAGTTGGTGACGTTCAAGCTTGGTTCCGGACCTCTGAATCGCACATCTCCCATCGTTTGTCTAGAGATTAAAACAGGTTTGGCTGCCGCGCTTGTCGAGGGGCTGTTTCACGCATGCGAGTCAGAGCTTTTCAGCCAGGATTAGGAACGGAGATGTCATTTCCCTCAAAGAATTTGCTACATCCCTGCGAAAACACTGACAACATTGCGACAAAAATGGTGTGGATTAGACTCACGCGGCCTCTCGGGTTGCTGTGAATTGAGAGCGGGAACCACTCTTGTCAGGTTCAGATCTATCTTAATACAACATGCCAAATGTGTATTAAAAGACAGCGACGCGATACCCTCGTAAAACCACCACAGTCTTCGAACTTTTGAAAATAAGCACTTGGTTATAATGAGGAATCCTACTAAAGAAACATCTTTGACTGTACTGTAAACGAATGGGGGGGGGGCGAAGATGTCCGAATCACCGGTGAGGTCAGAAAAAAAACATGTCATCATGAAGGCTGTAACTTTGGGAAATACCAAAAATCATTGACTACCAAAGATTGCTGTTCTTTAAAATGGCTTCTTGTGAAGTTAAAAACTGAGGCATTGACTGTGTCCCTAAATTTGTATAGTGAAGACACACAATACATTCATCAACGTGTCGCCAGAACAACCCTGGAGTCTTTATATGACAGGTATCTTTTGAATTGTCCATTATGGTGAATAATGTTCATCCTAGTGGTGAAAAAACCCCTTTTCCCAAACCCCGAAATGAGTCTAAATGAAGACATACTGAATAAATGAATAATTACGCCGGCAGTGTGACTTACAGTCAGCGATGTTCCTTGCTGAAGTAGTACATTGAACTTTATTTATTGACACCGTAATCGAGCAGCAGTTTCAGTGAGAAGGTCTGAATATTCAACAATGCCTCCCCTTTCAAACCGTATGAATATTCATGACGAAGGGTTGAATAGTTTTGTTCATGATTAAGTGGCTTTTCGGCACCACTTTGGATGAAATCCAACCCCGTAAGTGAGGTACACTCATGTTAAGAACAGCCGATCGCCTCCTCTAGTGTTATTCAGCTCTCTAAGTTACGGATGAAAGGACAAAGTTTGAGTTGATTGCTTGAACAGTTGTTCGTCGGAGTTTTGGTGTTTTTCTCTCCTCTCCAATTTTTCCACTCAATCAAGCCTTTGTTGCTTTTTTTTATTTTTTATTAATGTGCCATTCAGAATGTCTCAGCCCATGTTTCCCGCCAATAACATATCAGCTCCCGACTGCGGATGAGGACGCGCGGCGCCTCATCGCGTGGATGGAAGTGACAGCTGAGCGCTGAGGTGGGTGGTGCCCTCCTGAGACCCGGTGGCTGGTGTGATCAGGCCTGTTTCTCAGCTTCTCCTTCGGCTCCCGTAGGTGTCACGATGCTCCACCTGGCGTGTGAAAGCTCCCGGGGGAGGGATAGAAATCACAGCTGTGGAGGTGGCTCCTCTTTTTTTATTAGAGCCACTCAAAAAGGTAGAGATTGCAAACTGCGTTTGCTTTTGTTATCGTCGTAGACAATACGCCTCAGTTATAATATCGGAGAGGTAAGAGAAGAAAAGGTAATCTGCTGCGATAGGGAATATGTGGAATTTATCTTTTGCTGTGTGAAGTAGCTTTATAAATGTGAACGATAAGGGTGAATATGTTGATCACATTATGTAATATGAACTCAGATTGCACCTTAATCCTCTTCATTGGCAGCTAAGTTTTACCAAAGCAAAGCGAAGCAAATACTATGCAAAGAATCTGAAGTCAATTAGACATGAAGATTACTGTAAAATATGGATTAAAAGTATTTTATACAATGCAAATGAAACGAAATAAACTCTTTTAATGTCCTTCCAATGCGATTTGACGACCACTGAGCTTGGTGAGAGTTTCCCGCAGGTGTTCGTGATGTAAGGAAACAGGAAGGAAGCGCGGCTCTTTACGGGGGCCGGCCGTGGCCCGGGGTACCGGGCATCTCTGGCACGCGGGGAGGATTTTCCGATCCCCTGCCCCGCTTTCAGATGCTCGTTAATCTGCCGGCTCTATTTTTATCTGCCCTCTCCTCCCGCCCCCGGGCTCTCCGCCTTCACTCGCCCCCTTATGTCCATTAGCAGGGAGGGAGGCTGCCTCGGCAGGCCGGCAGCTCCAATTAGAGGCCTCTCCGCTGGGTATTGGGCTTGCTGTCCGCCTCTAGCCCCTCAGGCTCCCTTCCCGTCTACCTTTCTCAGGTTAGCCCCAGACGACGCCTCGCCCCCCTCGCCCCCTCCCCCCTGCCTCCCGTGGAGCTCCGCAGGGAGAAAGGGGGAGTGGAAGGCCTTCTGTCGCCCGAGGGCTGGCTCTAGTCCCTCGGCTGTACTTTGACGAGAAGTTAACTGGTGCACCTTTCAGGGGGCCCCCTCGGTAGAGCCGATGGAGACACTAACTGTGGTGGTGTTGTCACAGCCACTGCGAGTATACAAATGACTGCAAACGCTGTAATTCATCCTCTATGCAGAAAAGAGAAGGTTCTTTTGTCATCACTCAGAAGAACCTGCCAATTACAAAGCGCTACAACCGTCATTTCTGCTTCAAAGAGTTTGTTTTAACCTGCTGAAGAAGAGCATTCAGTCTTGTAAAACAACAAATGTAAGATTCATTTTTGGAATTTTTGACACTAGATAAACAAGATGTTGAGCCTTTTAATATTTAAGTATATTTCAGTATGTGCGGCGGTGTTGGTCAGGTTGTCGGTAGCCTTGCACACATCTCATTGTGCGTGTCCAATGGTCCTGGCTACACTGCACTCATCTGGATCTATTTTCCTGCAATCCACTTACAGAATCTTTCCCCCCCAGCTTACAGCCCTCACCCAAACTCTGCTCACACCTTCTCCAACCCCATTAATCCCTCAGCCTCCCACTTCTTTATTTCCCTTCAAAGAGACAGGCGCTGCCCGTGACATCAGTCACAGGAAGTGAATCTTTAGCGTTGACTAATTTCCATCGATTGCCTCCAGACAGGCTTAGCAGACGAGACCCATTCCCACACAGAGCTGGCTGCTCTCATTTAAGTCTCCCCGCCTGCAGAAAACGCTTCACAATGAACGCAGTCAGCGCTTTTATCTTCTCCCCCACTCCTGCTTATTATCAAATAAATGCGCGGCATAGAGAGATACCCATTGACAGGACCGTGCATAATGACTTCTGGCTGTGTGAAATGGATTAATAAATAATGGTTGAGCAAGGGGGGAAAACAGATTTACCAATTCCCGCTAGTTCCCGACAAAGCGGAGTACAACAATCCCCGGGAATACCCGGCTGGATGGCGCCGGACCGCGGCTGTCCGGGGCGCCGCGCGGAATTTTGAAACGCGACCCGGCCCTCGAGTGCGCCGCAAACTCAAGGTGGCTCCTTCAAAAACGTGCAGCAGAAAGCACGCTAAAAATCCACTTCCTGATGTTCTGCTTAATCCTCCAAAGAATACCCTCCAAGGGGGGCTCTTCCCCTGTGAGGATAGGGAGGTGAAAGCCGCCTATAATAACGTCCGGGAGCAGAAGTTTCCCGTCTCGCTGCTCGTCAGAGCTGCAGCAGAAGGTAAATCTGCTCCCTTTTCTGCTTCTGCGTTCACGCTCTCGTGAGTATTCCACAACTCAAACACACACATCGCCGCCGTTTCCACGCGCAACGTCAATCCAACAGGCACACAGTCGAGCCCACAATCACCGGAGGCCTTCTTGTTTTTAACAAAGCATCCTCATCCATCCCGCGTCAGAGAGACGCATTGCTTCATTAACGCTGCCGGCTTTGTGTGCATTGACAGCTTTCTCAAAATGGCAGAGAGTAAAAGTGCTGTTGCTCTGCACCAAAGGAGCTTAAACGGACTTTAAAACCGAAAACTGAGTCCGTGCCAGTCAAGTGTGTTCTGACCGCCACTGTACCCGTGTGCTAAAGTAATAAGTCTGTCTGAGACACAGGGTGAAAAGGTCTCAATCTCCTTAACGCTAGATTAAGGAGCAGCTTGATCAAGGCGTCTTAAGTGCTTCATTTCGGGAATCAGGATCGATAGCGGCTAAGACGAATTGAGCTAGGGGCTTTCGGTAGGTAGAGCTGATTGAATAGAGGCTAATGACTTCTCCGAAGCCCCTTACACTGGAGGAATGGCTCACGCTGTGAACCTGCTTGTGTTTTTATTTCAGCAATTTATTTTCCTGTCCTTTAAATAATGTAGAAAAGGTTATTTGATCCCCTAGCTGCTGCTGTCACAGCAAGCGGACAAATCAACAGGACGTGCCGAGTATTAGCGTTGGGATGCTAACGCGCGGCCACGCCGGGGGGGAGGCGGGGGACATGTTTTCTACCAGGAGCGCCTGGTTGAAGGCCATCGGGGGTCAATCCGGACATATTTTGGAGAGTGGCGAAAAAAAACCTGTGCTTGTTTTTCTTGGCTGCCAACAACCGCCCGACCAATTACGTCCATCAACGGAGCGCTCAGCCGCTATCGGCGTGATCCGACCAATCCCCACCCTGTCTCTGTGGTTTGAGGGTGAAACCCAGCCGAGGAGTGCCCAGAATTAACCAGGATTAGCCTTGGATTGTCAGGGATTACTCAGGCTGGAGTGGGATTAAGTGTGATTGCCAGTTTGGGGCGGGGGGCGAGCGGGGCTGGCTGGCTTGGGGGGGTTAGAAGCGCGTGGGGTCGCGTGCACGTCGAGGGGAGCGCGTGTCGAGTTGTGAAATCTAAATGGTGCCATTTGCTAACGTGTGTTAATCTTTGCGCGCCGGGCTGCAAACAACACACACTCGACGTGATTTAATATCCACATCTCGCAGCTCCAGTCTGCAGGGAGGTGTGGAAACGTCTGGAAACTGTTGTTCCTTCTATGGTGGCACCGGGTCCGGTACACAGATACATTTTGATATCAGTTGTGTGGAATTAATAACGGAGGCTTTTCTCTGCTCAGGCACAGAGCTCCGTTGAGAGAATCGCTGGCAACAGAGAGACAGCCGGAGGAAAAACGGGTGCAAAGGGTTACATCATCCTCGTAGCTATGCAACACAAACTGGATAATTTGCAATAGATGTAATTAACGCTAGCTTGCTAACCCGGACTAAAAAAGGGACAAGACTCTTTTCAATAATAATAATAATCATAAAAATGAATCACTGCTGTTCTGAAATGGAGGATGTGGGCACACCTCATCCTGCTGCAGGACAACACACAGTTTCTCACCATTTAAAAAGGCTGTTTGGAGACAAAGGTTCTAATAAAGCGTAGACAAAACTCACAGCATAATCCACAAGTTGACTCATTTATGACACAAAAAGGATGTTTTCCTGAATAGAACAACTGTTCAGATGTTCCTATAATTCTGTCCAGCCCCGGTATGTTTCGTTTTGATACTTTTTAAAAGAAACCATGTGAGTAAAATCCTTGGTTTTGTGTCTCAGTTCAATGCAAAGCGTGAAATAGATTTCCACTTCTCTTTTTGTTTTTGCCATATTCAAACATTGAACGTCATTCACATTTCTGTTTCACAGGCAAGTGAGACTGACTATAAACCCATTAATATATTGTTGGGTCTGGAAAAAGGGAAAAGTGTAAGAACTCTGCGTTTAGACAGATCTACGGGCCATTAACTAAGCGCCGGACGCCCCTGACTCACACTGTGAAATCACACTGAAGTGCGTCAGGATCAAACTCACGTTCAATGTACGACATAGAGTAGCGGTGGTGGATGGAGGAGGGTGGGCGTGAAGGTGGATTCGGTCAGCGTTCTCGCTGCAAAAAGTCCATCTTCCGCCGCATCAGCAGGAAGGCAAAGGCTGCGAGCCGAGGGAGCAGGCACCTCCTCTTCAGAATCACTCTTTCTGACAGCAAGGGAGGGACGGCCAGCCGCTGTGCTACAGAGGGCTGAGAGTCGGCCGTTCCAATCAAAGACTTCGCTGGAGGTTTTCTCTGATCATCTCCTCCTGTCTGGCTGACAGTGGGCTAATCAGTGACATCTCCTGCTATATAGCATTTGATTGCAATGATGACCCCGTGGCTATCGAACTTCCCTTTGTATGTGATGGCCCAATCTTTCTCACGCTAGTGCGCTGGAAACTGGTAAAAGAGAAGTTCCTTGATTTTTCTTTGTGATAAAGTATTTTAAAAAATATATAATACAATGGAGGATAACTTCATAGTATAATCTGTATAAATGACAAAATCAAAAGTTCGAAAGAAACATTATAGCCTACTACAGTAATCACAGAATAGAAAAGATGTTTGAGTAATGAGGGGACAACTGTTGTAGGACCTTGGTTGTCATGGTAAACAGTAACGACTTGGTTAAGGTTAAAGAAATAAGAAAGAAATAAAGATTTATCTTTTTTGAAAATTATGTTTTTTTTCTATCAGATATGAGTTATGGCAACGGACGTTATTTGTCAAATCCGTGCTGTGACGTACCTACATTAATATGTAAAACCGTAATGATAAAAGTGCTTTATAACCCCAATTCATGTTGACATGCACATTTTTCTGAATGACTTTTGAGATTACAGTGTATATACTGTATTTTAAAGAGCTCCAACGGCCTCTTTTAGCTTAATGTGTCTTTTTCTAATGTGTCAATGATTTGATACTAAATGCTCTACTGTGTTTAGACAATGGGGGCGACAATCAGGGAACACCATACTATATCACCACTAAATCTTTACCATTTCAGTGGAAAGAAAAAGCCTTAAGATATGTCATTTTAATACATACTCAAGACAAAGAACATTTTGGTATACAGTGTCTGTGGAGGGAACAGCAGTCTACTGCATAATTGTTGCACTGGTTGTTGCACAGAAGCTTTGTCTGCACACACACACACACACACACACACACACACACGCACACGCACACGCACAGAGCTGCTAATCACAGCTTGGTACAGGTAGTGAGACATTGGGACTACTGGTGATTGAGCCTCCCTGGTGGATTGGAAGCAGGAATCTGACAGACTCAGATAAAAAGGCTGTTTGGAGTTGCCTGCAGCATCAAACAGCATCAGCCAACCCCCCCCCCCCCCCACCACCACCCCTCCCTCCCTCCCTTCGCTCCCCTTTCTCCGCCCCACCATCGCCTCCCCCCCTCTTCCCGTCTCCCTCTTTTGGTTTACTCTGTTGCCATGGCTACGCCCAGCCGGAGCCGTCACGTTGCGGAGAGACCTGTCAGGGCGCCACTCTCAGATCACCTGATGAGGGTCGGCTCCACCGGCGGCCTCTTTCACACGGCGTCATCGTTCAATTTGGCTTTGATAAAGTCTGCGTTGGGTAGCGCGCCGCCGCCGATAAGTGCAGCCGGCCCATTTTGTAGCAAGCGTTGAGCCCGGGCAATTTTACCAACCTGGTGTTTTGGAGAGGACCCCTATGAACAGCACAACAAAAAGGCATAGATGCATCTCTCCTGTGCAATTTCCACGTCTGCGGAGGGAGTCTAGTCAAAGCAGCGTGATTTGAGTGGACGATGGGATGAAATTACCTGTTGGGAGTCACAGCGAGGGGGTGGGAGTGTGTGGATTGGGGGGGGGGGGGGGGGGGCTTCACTCCATGAATGGCAATAGCAGGAGGTCGGATACAAGACCGATTTGAGACCCACTTAAGGCTGAATTCCCCCGGTGAACATTTCGCGAGAAACATATTAGCGTGCTTTTCATATTACCACAACAGAAGCCTGCCGCTCTTTCGGCTGGTTGTCCAGTACGCAGCCATGTCGCTCTGATTGCTGCCTGTATTGTGTGTGTGTGTGTGTAGGGTTGCATATGGTGAATGTATGGATTGTGCTGAAGGGTGAAATGTAAGCTCGCCCTCCATTAAGCACACAGATTTGCATCTCCTGCTGTATGTTTCCCATATTTTTCCCGTCTTTCAGTGTGAATGAATGAATTAGAGAGAGGAGAGGGGGAAAGATGGAAGTTGTGTTGGGTGATGGGAGGATGGATGGATGTGGAGAGAAGTGGAGAATGAGCAATGTCGTGATCAAGAGAAGCAGGGACACAGAGAGGGAGATGAATGGGGCCGAGAGCAGGAAAATTGGACAGGAGGCGGGGAGTGAATGAAGATAGAGAATGGCTCGAGATATCAGGAGACAGAGATTGTGAGCTATGTGCAGGTAATAAACAAGGAAGAAATAGATGGATATCTCCAGAGAGGAAAAAGAGGAGTGTGTGATTGCGCACATGGGGAAGAGGGTTTGGGATTTTGGGGGGTTCGTTCCTCCCAAAAAAATCAGAAAAGATCGTAAAAGAGCAAAAGGCAAAAGAGAAGAAAGAGAAGGTGGAAAAGCAAAGGGAAGAAAGCTGGAGAAAGTGTGAATAACGACACAAGCAGGAACGATTTGGATGAACATGCTGTACTAACTTGGCCGGCTGAGATGATGTGTATCCCGGCTAAGCTCTCCTTTAGGCAGGCTTAGATCTCATCAACTCACTCCAGGTTGGCACCGGCTTCAAATGCTGCTGCGGAGCCCTGGATTAACTATACAGCCGTCACTCACACACTTAAACAGGGGTCTGGAGAGGCTTATCCCCCCCCCCCCACACACACACACACTCCCACCCGCGACCAACACACCCATCCATATCCAAAGCCATTCACAAGAAGACTTTGTAACGCCGATATCTTCCGTCTTTGCCTGCAGTCATGTTAATTGTGCCATGATTTTAAAAGAGGTTAAATGAGCATATCCACCCCCCCTCTCCTCGCCCCTTTCTCTTTCCCTCTATCTCATTCCAGGCCTACGTACGCGGGTTTATTTTTTCATTCTGGTAGTCCTCCAGATCCGCTCCTGCCAAATCACGCCCACCCCTCCCTCCATCCGTCTCTTTCCCTCCCTGCCTCCCTCCCTCCCTGTCGGTCTATGGCTGGATCTGAGGCGCTCATATTTGGAGGCCCTTCAATCGATATGGGCTGTCTGTGATTGGGTTGCCTCGTGTGATTCATTTCTGTAACCTTGGTGATGGTTTGATGTTGAGGCTGCACCCATGTCCATATTATGACTCAGTGAGAGCGTGTGGAGAGGAGAGGCTGGTCAGGGGAGGAGGGGATTGGTCCTTCACTCTCCCTGCCCTCTTTGCCTTCCTCTCCATCTTTCCCTGTTTCTTTATCTATCTCTTTCTCGCTTAATGTGCAGCCTTGACAGTTTGGCCATAATTTGAAATGACTTTGTGTTCTCAAGAAATGATTATTTAACCCTAAATGTTCCCTTGGGTGTTAATGTTTATCTTTTTTCTCTCTCTCTTCTCTTTCTCTCTCCTTCCAGAACTCAATCAGACACAATCTGTCCCTGCACAGTCGCTTCATCCGGGTGCAAAATGAAGGGACAGGGAAGAGTTCGTGGTGGATGCTGAACCCTGAAGGAGGGAAGATGGGGAAAGGACCCAGGCGACGGGCGGCCTCTATCGACAACGGCACCCGCTACTTGAAGACCAAGGGTCGCATTAGCCGAAAGAGAGCAGGGGCCATGGGCCTCGGACGGGGACAAGGTCAGAGGGCCGGACCCGCGATGCAAGGCTCCCCGGAGCATGGCAGTCCAGCGGGGAAAGGAGGTGTGGGAATGGGCGGCGAGGAGTACGACACCTGGACGGATCTCCATTCCCGCACCTCCTCCTCTGCCTCCACCATGAGTGGCTGCCTGTCCCCAATCCTTGCCGAGGCCGAGGCTGATGAGCCGGAGGAAGGTGGACTGTCCTGCTCGGCCTCCCCTCGACTGTACCCCAGCCCCTCCAGCACCCGCTCCCCGGCACTGGGCACTGGAGGACACTGCCCGACTGTCGAGCTGCCCCAGTTGACTGACTTGACAGGGGCTATCAGTCTAGATGAGAGTGGCTACCCACAGCCACAGCAAATCAAATGCAACGGTTATCCCTACGTGCCAGCGCCCAAGGGAGAGGGCTCCTACTGTGGGCCCATGTACGGACAACCTTCCATGGGCATGCTCCGGCATCACACTCTCATGGAGACCATCCAGGAGAACAAGCCAGTCAGCTTCCAGCGCCCAATGAGGGGCTACTCAGAGAACAACGCTCTGCAGAGTCTGCTCACTGGAGGTCCGCCGTACTGCAACAAAGAGACGGTGCTGGGCCAGGGACGGGAAACACACACACTTATGACACACGGGACCAATGGTGTTCCCAGCCAGCACAGCCACAATCAGAATCGCAGCCACAATCACAATCACAACCCCAGCCAAGAGCATGCTCACAATCCCAGTCTACACAATGGCCATGGCTCAGTCCTCGACCAGAACACAACACACCATCAGAACCACAATCAGGGTCACAAACACCAAGCCAGCCTCGACTACAGCCTCAGCCACAAGCCCCTTCCTGCCCATGACTATGGTTCGAGTCACGAGCACAGTCACAGCAACAAAGTAAACGCCACCCATGATCACAACCCTCGCTCCAGCCAGAGTCATATGCACAACCACAACCAACACAACCCTATGCACAGTGGGCCTCACCCACAGGCCCTTTCCCCAAGGGTTAGCACCGACATCCTGCAGCCCTACAGTCTCAAGACCTCCAACCACTACGGCCCCCGACCACACCTCCCGACATCGCCGTCTCTGCCGCCCAACCCCGCTGGAGTCATGGACGTTCCCCAGGTCCCCTGCCGCTTGGCGTCCGCACCTCAACCCCGTCACCAGCCTTACCCCGGAGCCCACCATCAGGGCATCACTGACTCCTGGCACGGCTACTACCATAACAACCACCAGCCAGGGAACACTGGTTACCAGGGGCAACAGCACAATTCCCACGGTAGAATGGCTGCCAACCTGGAGATGGAGAATGTCCCTAATAGTCTGGACTGCGATGTAGACTCTATCCTGCTCAATGACTTTATGGACACAGAGAGCATGAGCTTCAACTTTGACGGCTCTCTGTCCCAAGGTATGGGGATGGGGATGGGCATGAGCTTGGGGGCGTTTGCTTGCCCTCCACCAGCACACAGCAACCAGAGCTGGGTGCCAGGGTGAACCCAGGCCCAAGGGTTCGGATGGACACATGACCGGAAAGCTCACCCACCGGGCCGGGCTGCTGATGGGCTGTACCCTTGGACTGACTGACTGTGATTCTGTTTTTCTGAGACTGTAGAACAAAATACGTATTGTCATTTTGTTTCCTGGGGACTCCATACACCCCCACACCCTGTTTATTAAGCCTCCTGTCTCCGTATTGAACCTGCCCCGATGAGCCCAGTCCTAAAGTCCCCCTTGTTCATGCCCTTCAGCTTTTCTTTGTTTTTGTTTTTTTTATGGTCTCAATCTCAATCTCGTACTGCCTGTCCTAAGCTCTCAAGCACTTTACATCCATCCTATCCATACAGATGCAGTAACACAAAGACCAGGTGAAGTCGCGTTGTGTGTTGGTTTAAGTTAAATGTATGCAATCCACTTTAAAGTATTATCTCCTTATACAAAGGAGGTGTTGTTTTGGACTTGAGAACATGATCAAACAGCTGCATACATATGTCTCAATGTAGAGGTGCGCTCAGATTGGGGTTTAAATGTATAAGGATGAGGAATAAATAGATTTTTAGAAGAAAATCACAAATAAGGGCATGAGTGCATAGAAAGGATGTGATCTCCATGATCAGTAAGACTTCTCTCCTCGGTGAACAGTAGTGTTTTCCTATTTAGCTCAGCGGAGGAGGACAGCCATACATCAGGCAACCATCAGCACCCCTCCAATGAAATGCAACGTCCCGTCTTTAATCTCCAAAGTAATGCCAGAGTGATCCATCGCTATTGCAAATCTAATGCGCCACTCTTTTTTCTATTCCCCCCTCTCTATCCTCAACTCCGGACACACCGGCTTAATGTGCTTTGGCGAAAGTGATGATTAAAGTCACTCTGCACTAAACGGGGGAGGGATTGAAAGCGGTGGTGTGGTTGGAGAGGGGGGGGGAGGGCTTTGAGGGGAGACGATATGAAAGGAGAAATGCAAATATTCCTTTCGTGCCTCTTCCTCTCCATTTTGTGGATTTATGTAGCTTTCCCTGTAATGAAATAAGCAACGATCAGAGCCTGCTGTACATCCTCAGGAGCTTTCTGATTGGCCTGCACCGGGCCGCCTCGGCGCGGCTCCTTCACCGGCTGACCTCAGAACAGCTTACCGAGCGGCTGTGGTCAGGCCCGGATGTTGGTGGAGCTGCCGTTCTCAGACCCCGGGCAACCCTGTCTAATTTCGCTAACACCCAGGTTCAGGCCCACGATGCGCTTTTACTCCTGCGAATTGCAAACTGATGAACGGCGTCAGCAGATTACTATTTGCTGCTATCTCTTCCTCCCAGGCCCCCCTCCATCACGCCGCACCATCCCGAGGTTACTCGGAGGGTAAACAAGAGTAATTAACCGCCAAACAAGATGGATGATTTATGCAAGTTTGTGTATTCGCTCATCGCCACAAGTCATAATTCTCCCTCCCTTCAAGAACAAGTAGGGGGACTTTTAGAGGCGATCCCCATCGACAAGGTAAAGCGGTGAACTTGCTTATAGTGTCCTTCAAGCGTCCCTTTGGCAAGCGTTCCCTGCCCCATCCTGACCGTGGCTTTACTTTGCTGTCGTCTCTTCGCGTGCTCGTCCTGTGATTGTGCAGTTGTCTGTCCTGTTACAATACAGCATGGATAAAAGCTTTTTGTGTGCATTTTATTCTGTTCATTCCCAGAGAGAAAACAGTCAAAAAGGGGGGCATTTGCCCTCCCTGGTCCTGGCACCTGTTCCACTCAAGATGAAGAAAATGGGAGAGAAGTGGCTCTGGGAGAGAGAGAGAGAGAGAGAGAGGAACGCTAGATAGATACAGAGTGAACGGGAGGGAGGAAGCCACATGAATAGGCGGAATCCGTGAGAGACCCAGAGAGATTTTCCAGCTCGGTAGCTATCTGTAGAATTGGCTGTTTGAATCAGGCCAAATGTCAAGTGCTTCTCATGCAGCTCCAGCGAGCTTTGACCGAATAAGCCACTTCTCCCTCCTGATCAAGGACAGCGGTAGGTGTTCTCATACACATTTCTTCAGCTCCCTTCTTTGCTTTTTATGAGTTTAAGATGGCCCATTGTTGTAACACAAACTGTAATTTGTTCTCTGGACTGTGTGCACTTGTGTGTGTCAAGCTTCTCGTGGGTGTGCGGGTGTGTGTGCGTGTGTGTAGCACAATGATGTACAAGAAATGATCAAGGGAATATTCTTGAGAACTAACATGCCCTGGTATTTTCCATGCCTGGATGAGTGCAGCATACATAATATATACAGTTTATATTTATTGGTTAGGGAGATGGGTCTATGGAGGACCACTTAGACCCTTCTCCGCTTCGTCTTCTGATGACAAAGAGGCAGAATGCTATTTCAGTTTGACTTCATTTCATTCTGTACATAATCTATATTGAAAAAATTGTATTATAATTTTTTTGCAAATATCAATTTCTTTTCTAAAATGATGTATCTGCTCATCTGGTGACCGTAAAACAAACGAATAAAAACAAAAATGAATAAGAATGATTTGATATTTTTTCTGTGGCTGTTATTCGTGTACACAATAACATGTGCACTGTTGTTACACGCTACTATGAAACAATACCTTGTTCCCTCATAGAGTATAATGGCATAGAACAGTTTCATTCGACACCTTATAAAGGAAAAACCTTCATCAAAGGCAAAATGGTTTTAACCCCAATAAAGTACATATGATGTATCCTGCTTCCTGGGCGGCTTGAATGCGATAGGTGTCATTTGTAGTAGCAAGAGTGGAGAGATATAACAAGTAGTAAGACTACAATACGTAGGGTTAGAAAACATGTATACTTAAAAAAGGTGTATTCAGGTAAGTGTACTAAGCAAACCAGATGAAGCAATCTATAAAATCCATAAGGGAGCAAGAAACACACAAGTCAGAGAGGGAGTCCAGAGGTTTTACACAAATCAACTCTTTGTTGCACATACTTTGTTAAAGGTTGTCCCATACTATAAAGATAAGAACCACCTACAAAATATGTACCATTAGCTGCATGTGTGTGTGTGTGTGTGTGTGGGGGGGGGGGGGGGGGGGGGTTGCTGCATGCGTCTGTTGCTGTGTGTAGATGAAAGTGAGTTTGACGCCTGCGTGTTTCTGTGAAGAACGTGTGTGTTTTAATATATTTTCGTGTTTGTCGGTCTGTATGAGGGAGCTCGCGCTGACATGTATCATCCGTATTGAGCCCATGTGTATGTATGTAGCTGCATGTGCACGTTTGCGTGATTATAGTAGATAATATAAACTGTGTGTGTGTGTCTGTGCGTGCACATATATCCTTTTTACCTTTTTCAGGGTATGTGCCCTTTTTTTATTTTGTACGTGTGCACATGTGTGTTCATCAGAGTGTATGATGAAGAGTATCACTATACTATACTTCTGTTTTGGGACTGTGTGTGTGTGTCTGTGTGTGCATTGGTGCCTGTTTGTGTGTTTTAGTGTGTGTCTGTGCCTAGTCGAGCGCCTGTGTGATAAGGCTCGTTAGCAACCCGATGCCAGGCCACAGCTGTGTCTGTCCCAGTGGAGGCTTCCTCACCGAGGGACTGACTTGCATCTGCACCGCCATACTGTGCCACAAACGCACACACACACACACACACCTACACGTAAATGGCTGTTTCCTCCTCACCTCCTCACCTGCATTGCTGTGTGTGAGGTTGCATAGAGAGCCAGAGTAAGCCAGTTTGTTTGCATCAGCTCACCTGACAAGATGGCTGATCCCTGCACACCTGGGAAGATGGCGGCAGCCAGCGCGCTACACACGCGCACACGTACAGTAGACACACGCGCGCGCGCACACACTGTGGGAAACCAATAACAGCTCTCCATCATGCCGTGGTATAAAATATGCCTCTCGGATGCTAGTTGGTTCATCTGGTAGAGAGAGCAAGGTTATTGTGAGACAGAATGCATAATAAGGGTTCCTGCTGCACTCCATGCAAATGTAAAGCCTGACGTGTCACAGCCGTGATGGATCTGTTCTGACAGACACGGTGACAGCAACTTAAGAAACCTAAACCCCTCCTCTTTCTCCCTCTCTCCCACCTCACATGCGTTCACAACAGAAGCATCGTAATGAACTCTTCCTCCCTAACTCCCCGTGTTCTCCTGCACCTCTCAGATCTCCCCGTGTTTCACAGGGTGTGGAACCGTGTGATCTGACAAAGGGGGGGGGGGGGGGCAGATATGCTGGTGTACTGAAGGGTACGATGTTTAGTAAAACACTGAAATCCGCTGAATCCCAGGGAACTCTTCAGTAATCCCTTTTGAGATCATCTAAATAATGCAATCCAATGCTGAGGTCTGTTATTCTAATTAGCTAATTATTTTTGATTAACAGTTTTTTGAGCTTCCTGTAGAAGCAAAATTAAATCTGTAATATTAACGCACTAATACTAAATAACACACCACAAACGATGAAGACTGGATGACAAATAATGCTACGGGCTGCTTTCATCATTTGCCAATTCTAAATGTCACAAATGTCATAAATATATAGCCTATTTACTTCAGTGTTTATGCTCTAGATTTAATGCTGTTGTTTTGTTGCTTTGTTCATTTACGTTACGTTACAGTTTAATATACCTTGTGTATAAATAATGGTTCACCTGTGCTCAAAGGTTATGTGCACCCCGATGTTAAAGGAAGACCACCAGCTAATCCACAGTGTATTTCTTGGTCATTGCATGAAAAGCATTAAGACAACAATCTTTGTCTCCACCGATGACGCACACAAACAAAAAAAAACAACCCAACATGCAATTAATTTTCATTTTTTCATGAATCTTCCCTCTGTATTTCATGTTTATCTTGTCACCCGAGGGGGATGTAAAGTGTAACACCGGCGGTCAGCGGACACATTGTGCTGTTACGTGTCGAGATCCATCACCGGCGGCCTCCTGACTCCACCCAGAGACCCGCGGGGGCCAATGGGACCTCCTGCCGAGTGTGCGCTCACGGCTGCGTGGTCTCTTTTTTTTTTTTTTTTACAGCAATGCGTCTCCGGGGATTCAGCTGATGGCGAACATCAAAGCTGCGCCTGGTGTATTGGAACAACTAGGATGTGGGTGGAGGTCATCTCCAATGAATTCAGCCCGATATGTGGGACAAACGCCTTCAGCGCGTTGAATGAACGCTCATTATCAATTCATGGAAGCGCTGAACACTCACCGTTCCTCTCTCTTTCTCTCTCTTTCTACCCTCGTCTTTAAAGGGAGTTGAGCTCTTTTTTTTTCCAAGCGTGAATTTCAACAATTCAAACTTCCGCTCAATGACAAGCCACGAGTCCCACGCTGGAAAGAAGAAGAAGAAAAAAAAGGGTCCCGTGCGTTTGAAGCATCTAGGCCGCTCCATCTTTTTGATCAGCCGCTCGGCTGTGAATTCTGCAGATCAGAAAGTGGATCAGAGGCTCCCCGGGGACCGCCATTTACGCCCGCCACCGGCAGAGGATAGAGAACGTAATTAAGAGTTTGTTAAGATGCCCAAATTCCTTCTCATTTCCACCCGCCTCCCTCCATCAGCCTGCCGTCCCTCCTCCTCTTCCTCCCAGTAGCTCTGATCTTGCCGCAGATTAAAACCTCCCGTTCCCCGAGAAGACGCGGCGCCGCGGCATCTTCAGCCACACAGGCCGATTATCTTAAAGAGTAATTAGTGAGTGTGACAATCTCACAAGACGGAGCGTCGTGTCGACGTGATGGAGACGGATTATTCTGACTGGGGTCCCTGTGAAATGGCACAAGAAGAAGAGGAGTGCACCGTTGCGCGTGTGTTAATTATCGGTGTCACTCACTCTTTATGTGTCTTTATGTGCTTGTTGGTAATTGCTGTTCATGTATGTGTACGTATCAGTGGCAGCCAGTCAGTCAGCGAGCAACTTCAAACCACCGCCAGGCAACAATTATCCCCCTCAACGATACGCAACTCAGGCTTGGTACACAATGCGTGAGATTCCACACTGAAAGGTAATGGATCTAGAAGTTGATTGTCACTTTTGTGGGGGAGGGCGAGGACTTGAAAACAGATCGTGTTGCATAAAAGTGTGTCTGGGTCAGCCATTATGAAAATATGTTTCACATTTTATCAACATTATTGCTGTTATCCACGGGTAAACAAGGACAAAGGAAATTAGCATAGGCGTATAACGACTTGTATCAGCGTAGCAATATCATTTTTTTTTATCACATTGTTCCTCTTCGTCATTCCTTCCTAAACTCAACTTGATCTCACTATTAAAAACAATAGTTCAATTGAGGATTCTTTTGAATCAGCAGAGGCTAATTGAAAGCAGAGCTTAAACAGCCATTAAAAATGAATTAGCTTTAATGTGCAAATGTTATATAGATATGTGAGGAGTCTTTGGTAATTTGGTAATTTGGTAATATTTTAGTATTTAGGTGGTTGTGCCACGAATATATATGAAAATTCTCCCTGAAGGAGAAACATCTGGATGGACGTGATCCAGACCTGGGTGTTTTAGCAGCTGTTTGTAAGAACAAACCTGTTGTAAATTGCTGTTGTTGGCTGTAAATTAACAATTGAATGAGTTAATTTTAACACAATATGAAGTAAAATCACACATAAATGAACGTAAATTCACACAAATAAACACATATGCACAAGTTCCCAGTCTATAAAATATGGAGACTACAAAGTCTTGAACACGAATGCGGATCGATTAGCGTATTTTAAAAGGGAAAAATGGAATAATCAGTCAGTGCGGTTCTGAACAATACCTTTCCTTTCAATTATTCACTGGAGAAACAAAGGGTGTGCTCATCACTTGCGTTCTACTTTTTAATTTAAAAGTACCCACACATTACTCATAGGGATCATCTTTTCATTTTAAAAGTAATGTATTAAGGTTTTAACGGTGCACTTTAAAATATCTAGAGGGGTGATTCATAAAGAACATATTAATAGGTGGACCTATTGGACATTTTTATAGTAGTTCTCTGGTATATTTCAGGAGGAAATATTACTGTAATAATCCCCTGCTTTATGTTTTTGCTTTTATTCACATCATTCATGTTTTAGTGCTTCCTGTTGTGTTGTGTAACTAACTTCTCCTCTTGTTTTCACACCACCTCCCTCCCACTATTGTGTGTTTTCTCACCTGCTCTGATGGTCTGCCGCGCCCTGATTGGTTCCACCTGTCCCTCGTTAGTCCTGCAGTCGCCTCGCCACCTGCTCACCTGTTCCCACTTCCCCGGATCACTACGTGTATACCGCCCCCCACGGTCCTGGTTTACGGACAGTTTGTCTTCTCATCTACGGTGTCCAGCCGTACGGAAAAATGTATTTTTTTTATTTAAAAAAATCCTTCAGTTTTAGTCCTTTTCTGCAGTTCACACAATTGATTATTAGATTCAGCTTCAGTGGACAAGATCCGTGTAGAGGAAGCGAAACGTGACCAGAATATTTACTCTTATGAATCAGTTTGGGTCGTGAAGGCGACCTTTTCCCTTTTTTTGGGGGGGACTCCTTCGAATTCCCTCGAGGACTCCTGGTTTGGACAAATCAGCGACATTTTAATCAAATAAAACTGATAGTCTTAGCTTGCAAATTAAGTATTCTAAACAATGCAGTAAACTTGGTCTTCAATACTCTGATTGGGATATTTTACCAACAGCAGGATATTTACTCATATTAGCTTTATTTGGGGTATTCTGATAATCCACCTGGTCACTCGGTTCTCCTTTCCTTATTGAATCTTTTCAAAAATCCTCAATGCATTGAGGGCTGGGACACGGTCTTCAGCTGTGGGATGAGACACATGGACGCTGGAGCTGAGATGTTGGAAGGTTTAAGCATATAAAGGAACGGTTGCATTCGGCCTGACGGAACTTTTTGGATCCGCGTCAGGGTTTTTGTTCCCTGCTACCTTTCTTTGGATTTAACTCCCCTGATTTACCTTCCCTCATTTGGACTTTTAGACTATTGCAACGGCAAATCCTTGATGATCTGCTGCCTCCTTATACGCGTTTACCCTATAAAGTCCTATTTCAGGAACAATTGCATTTTCTGCTCCAGTGCACTACTGGTGAGCATATCATCCTCATTCGAGATAAAACAAGCCCATAATGCTGCTTTACGCTCAATCAGCGATGCTTAAAAAGAAGTTACTTGCCCCTAAATGCAATGATTATGATCTGAAAATATAATCTCCTGTCACATTAACCTCTGAAAACCCCCATTGTGCATAGTGAGTACTTTTATACTTTGGCTTATGGTATTGCTACCTTAACCTAACGTAAGCAATGAGGACATTACTCTCACCAAAACTCAATGTTTGTGTGTGAAAATGTAAATGTAGCCGTCAAGAAAGCAGCTCTCCGTCATCGTGTTCCTGCCTCCCTCGCGTCAGACGGCGCGTTGTTCAATTGCTCGTGTATAATTTCTTGGTCTGCAACACACGCTGAACTGTGCGATCCCACTTCTGCCCCTGGGACTTTTTCCTGTTGATTCCACGTCGAGACGCCAAAACCAGCAGGAGGGGGAAACAGATCAATGAAACACCGTATCAGATGATGGAAAAGCTGCGAGAGAGAAAGTGTTAGCGGAGAGGGGTGAACATCAAACTGGGCAAACAAGAGTGACATCATCCCCTCTCCCAACACCCGTCACGGCACCGATTTCTGTTGGCGTTTCACTCGTGATCCAACTTTAAAGTGACTACAAGTCTCAGATCTTGGAGAGTTTGATCTCTCGTGTCCTCTTAAAGCTGCGCTCTCTTTTTACCAACTAAGTCGATAAATGTATGTGAAATGTCAAATAACCGGAGAGCTGTGATTTAGTTGAACACGCACAAAAAGCAGGTCCTGTTCGAAGGTGACATGTGTATAAAAATCCAGGGAAGGGCGAACACACCCTGTGCAGCTGCAGGAGGACAGACGGGTGCATTGTGCTGAAAGGAATTACTGCATCATAATCGTGAAGGCTGAACAAGGCAATGTAGAAATATCCCATGCTGAGGGGGGTGTTTCCTCAAGGTGCAGTTGTACACAAAGTGAATCGTATCCTTAAGCTTCATGAAGCCGCTTTATCAAGATCTGATTTAGTCGACCACAAATCTGCAGTTTGTGCTTTGATCACTTCGGCTCGGTACAGTTGAGCCTGTTTGCAGGGAATGAATACGGACGGTGTGGTTTGGTGGTCAAACTTAAGAGGATAAAGAAATGTGGTGCCAAGAATCTCTGAACCTGGACTGCATGTTTATGTTCCCTCTGAATCCCTTAAGTCCGGGTCCGCAATTTTGAATCCAGTATGAACCAGTCGTCCCTAACGGGAACAATTCAAAATAGCATGAGCGGCATAAATAGACGGACATATATTTATAATGGTGGTGTTCAGTAGGTCCGGAAGAGCTTTCGCCACAAGCAGCTCCCTTTTAACATCACGCATTGGTGTGATTTTTTGATTAAGTAAAAGTGAGTGGCATGAGGATTAAAACAGAAAGGAACGCCTCCAACACTTCATCTCCAAAGCTGCCGCTGTGTGACTGATCTCTGGGAAACACAGAGGAAAAAAACACCTCAACAAGCACTTAGCACTGTAGAGATGAAGACCTAAACACAATGACAATCACAGCTTTTCTTTCCCGGCTCATAATTCACAGTGCGTTTAGTAAACTGAGGGTTGCGAGAGACGTAACTCGAACGTCCCACAAGAAAGGGCTGCTGACTGTTCTCCATTCTGAATGGGAGAGGCGGGTATGTTGCATCTCTCAGCGGAATCATCTCCCCCAAAACAGTGTCCGCCTCCAGACTCTTTTTGTTGTTTTTTTGTTGTTGTTGAAAGTGGGGCCATTCCCTGCAACTCCCAAGGTGTCAGCCGGCGCTATCATACCACAGTCCTGCCATCCAGCTCCGCCTAGCTTGAAGCAGAGGCGGGGAGTGTTGAGCCTGGCGATTGACACCTCATTACACTTTCATAAGCCCGCCGATCGCCGCAGGTCGGCCGGCCGGTCAAAGAGAGCCGAGCGCGGCTCCATCGATTCAGACGGATCCTCCGCTCTTCCCGCCCAGAGGCCAATGCTTCTCTCCTCCCCCCGTTAATTAATTTCCCCACGTGTCACTCCTCGTCGTTCCCCGCAGCAACGTCTTCTTCTCTGTGTCCTGTGGCTCTGCTTTCCTTAAAAGGGGGCACGGCGCGGGGGGGGGTTGGGGGCGGGTGTTTGACATCAGACCCCTCCGCTCCGGGTCTGGGGAGGGCGGGCCTGAGCTCCTCGTCCGGCGTGGCCGAGGTTTGACCCGCGAGCACGTGACCCGACAGTGTGTGTGCGTCTCTCTGTCTCAACCCCAAAACACTGGAGTCATTCTTCCCCCTGCCGCGGTGGTGCCGGCAGCAGCAGCAGCCCGGGCATATGGCCGACCCGCATCGCCCGGGGGGGGCTTGGCGTCCCTTCTCTGTAGGCCTGGGCTCCCCGGAGGAGCAGCTGGTGCTAGATGGCAGCTGCTGGAGGCAGCGGGAACGGTCCTTTCCTCACATGTACCCTCATTTCCTCACTATGATCCCGAGTGGAACCGGTGCAGCGAGCACTCAGTGTTGATGTGGATACTCAACGTTTAGCTGATCTCGAGAGCGAAGCGTGAACCCGTCCTACTCCGGCGCCATTCTGTCCAAAATGTTGTGGCCTACAGTTGGCCCTTTTTGTTTCGTTGCAGGTAGTGAAAACACAGCGTAATCTCTTCCCAGCTTTGTAATAGACGTGATTTCTTCTTTTTCCCAAAATTGTGAATGTGCGAATGTAACAAAACAAAAGTTTGTTTTTTCGAAATTACAGAACTTCCTGCATCAAGCAAACTCAGGACATAAATCAGGAATCAGGAAACATTTATTAGCCAAAATATGTCAAACATACAAGGAATTTGTCTTGGCGGTTAGTGCGCGACAGTAGACAGACAAGACAACAGTGCACAAGTAATAAAATAAAGTGGAAGTAATAAAATAAAGTGGAAAAAATAGTTTAAAATAGTTCTATCACCTCAAAACAGTTTTCAAAGTTATTCAAAATGAATTTTATATCCCACGTGTGAATATTCAGAAACTGGTGTTTGTTTGTACTTTGAACTCGACCTCCTCTCGCGTCAGGCTGGAGGGGAGAGTTATAGATTGAGACTCTCTGCCCCGCAGAAAAGAGGCACTTTCACCCATTTCTCCAACCAATAAACCCCAAAAATCTTCCATGTGGCGTCTGTTGATAAATTACACCGTGCTCGCAGTTTTTTGTGCGAGACCCTGTGAAATATGTAGATGTGATAAACCAAGAGCTTTTGCCCCGCTGCAGGGCAAAGCAAAACACACTTTATGCTCACAAACACCTTTAGAGAGCGGGAGAGAGAGAGAGGCCATTACCAGGCCACAGCGACCTGGAGCAAACCTCTCCCTCTTTATCTCTCTCGGCCGCTCCGCAGCCACACTGGTACTAATTGAAAGTGCTGTGAAATATAGATGAACACAGGAAGCGAGCAGGCTGTTCCTTCCTTTTCCTCTCTTGCATCCTCCACCTCGTCTCTCATCCCTCTTTATCCTTTTATCTCTTTATCTGCCTCTCCCAGTGAGGTCAGACTGGGCTCTCTCTCTCTCTCACTGTGTACATCTCCGCTCAGCTCATCTCCCTCATACTTCGTCAGTTTAGACAGGTCGGGTATCAAAACTGGTGCAAAACAATGAAGTCAGTTATTCAAACGGACAAAAAAGATGGCAATAGTACACTAAAAGTCAGCCTGAACTATGCGGAAACTTTGTTTAGGGCTTTTCCACTTGCAGGGATTTGCACCCATTTAACCACAAGAGCATCAGAAAGGTACCAAACGTAATGTTGGGTGATACAGTTCATCCCCAGTCAAGTTCCTCCACACCACACAGAACATCACAGGGTGTCACGTTGAAACGGGAAATGGGCAAACGTCAACCGTGGTTGCATGTTGGATAGACACAGACACACACACACACACACACACACACACACACACACACACACACACACACGCTATTCTGCATATTGAGTGCCGATCTCTGTAACTCAAGGTCACGGGGGCCTGCAGTAGCTCACTCGGCCCCCCAAGAAAATGTCTCTGAGCATCAGCTCCTCCCCCTTCATGGCCGCCTCATGCGGAAACACATTGCCTGACACGCACACACACGCGCACACGCATGGAGCGTACTCGTTGCTGCTGACTGACAGTTCGATGTCTCTATGAGCTAATGTCCTGTGTCTGTACGAGGAAAAATAAAAAAACTACAGAAACTCAAGAAGCCCGTTTGCGTGTTTGTGCGCGAGTGTTTTCAGTTGATCCCACCGAAGGTCACCTCTGATAGCCATTAGACACCCACACGCTAAAACACCCCTCAATTTCTCCTACCCCCCGCCAGCTCACTCCCCCACAACGCACACTGGAAAAAGACGTGATTTGTTGCTGCGTTTCTCTGATTTTGACGACGGCCACGTGTGAACAGGCCGGCGTGCGCTCCGAGGCCTCGCCGGTGGATCCGCGTCGCTCCCCTAGTCAGGGGTGTCTTGCGTTTGGGGGAATCATAAAAAAAAAAAAAGTGACTTTGACCATCAATCACTGGTTTCCCGACACACACATCGTAATTCCTCTGGGGACTGACTGGGGAAGTCAAGGCGTGGCTTTTGTGCGACCGTGACTTTGTGTACGCGCATGTTTCCCTCCGAGCGTGCCGCGCCTGTATCCCTGGCCGCGATTTGAGCGCGCAATTACGCGGCGAGTCTGCGTCCACCATTTTTTCCCGTTTTTTTTTCCACCCTTGTGTGTCGGCTGTGTGAGGCTGTAAATCACCTCTGCGCCTTCGCTGCCTCTCAGTCTGTGTTCCGTGATAGATCCTGACAAGCTGCTGTCTGAATTATTGATTCCCTGATCTGAAATTTTGATGCTTAGCCTGAGGGCTGGATTAACCTGCCGACAGCACCGCCGTCTCCCCTCAGAGGCAACCGCAGCACAGACGCATACACAAACATGCATATTCATGTACACACACACACACACACACACACACGGGACTCTGGTTGCGGTGGTGGACCCTCCTCTCGGCCAAGCTGCAAGATCCGGGCGGCCTCCCACCCACAGATATATAAGCGGGCTGATTTTCCCCTCTTTTGTCTGTGTTCATTTGTCCCCCCCGACCCCCATGAATGGCTCTGGGTGGGTCTCATGGGTGGGGGATGTTCAGAGCAACTCGATTCATCCCGAGGCCGCGAGTCCCTGAGGCCGTGTTAGGATCATCTATTCATGGGAAACAAATGGGTAATTTATTTAATATATATATACAAAAGAATGACTGTGGAGGAAACGTAAAATAAAGACATTTTAGGTTTACAGACCTTTTTGTTCATGCAGCCGTGGACGGGGAAGAGCCAACCTGGTTGACGGCTGAAAACTGCATTAATCAATATGTCAAGCAAACTAAATATGATGTGTGTGTGAAATATGTCACACATAGTGACAACGTTGGGACTTCTTTGCATCTTCCAGCCAATCGTTAAGCTTTGAAACCTTTTGAAAGACCAAAGTCTACAGTTACTGATTTTTCAGAGGAAAGCTACCAACCCACTATAAACTTTAGATGTGTAATCTGCAGGCCGACACATTTAGAGGCTAAATGGCCAGATATATTATTCCTCTAGAGCCGGTGGACGATGAGGTAAAAGGATTTTTTTGCTAATAAGTCTGCCACAGCAGCTAAAGCAATTGTGTCTTTACAACTTTATTTCACTGCCCCAAAGTGGACTAAAATAAATAGTTTGAACCATGATAACACAAACAAATCAAAACAGAAATGTTTAAGTACCGGGATTTATTTTTTCTGCCCAATAGAAGGATGGCTACTGCTTTAAATGATTAGTTTTGGCAAATAAGATTTCATACTTTGTGTCGGTAGCTTGAAAATGGAAAGATCGACATCTCACATCTGTGTAGAGAATGAGACTAAATCCGGACAAAGCTAATTAGCTTTCTCTCCCTGCACTCGGTGCTTTTCTTCACTAAGGTGGGCTAATCACCTCCAAGCTCTGTACTTAACATGCAGACTTGCTCACGGTGCTGATCACCAAACCCTTGGAAATAATACAAATGAACTTAAAATGCACAACTATGCTTTCAACAAATATGTGACATTTGTGGTGTAAGTAACAGAGATCCGATTGCTTTTCCTTTGTGTTTTTTATTCTTTATAGTTTAAATATTGGAAACCAAAACTGAATTTCACTACATGTGCACATAAAGACAAATGAGTTTTAAATGAGCCTTATACACAACGCAACGAGGCAAAACACACCATGTCTTTATTAAGACGTTATTAAATTGCTGAAATATTCTCCTGGTACGGCGATGCTAGGCTAGCTGGTTTTCCGCTTGATTGACCTGGATAGCACAGGCATGAAAGTCCGACGCGTTGCTCTCCCGTCCGCCAGCTGTGGTTCTGGAGTCGTTCACCAACAAGTGAGGTTTTTCAGTGAATGAATTTTCGGCCCTTCAGTATTTCTGGATGCACGTCCCGCCACTGCTGTGCTTTTTCCTTTCTCGTGTCACAAACCACACGGCGAATTGACGAATTGTCAATTTCAATCTGTGTTTTGCGCCGGAGTGATTTGTCACAAATGAGGGCCTCCGTTGTGAACGCGAACTCCTGCGGGGGAAACCGCCGCGAAACAGCATTGTTGAGCGATCAGAAGACGGATGAAGGTACGTCGTGGATCCAGCAGTAAAGTAATTACGGCCTTGTTAAGAAGTGCCATAAACTAATGGCCTACGCCGAACAGCGGCGCAGTGTGTATTGTTAAAAATGCGAGTGTCTTTATTTATTGCCCTTTCCTCTGTCAGCGTTGGACCCTCCCCCCCCCCCACCCTCCCACCACTCCCTCTCCTCCGGCGTGCGGTTTCTCTTTGCTTATCCGTCGCATTGCTGAGGTGAGTCCTCTGTCTCCTGATTTATTCATGGTACGACTTTTAATATCATTCACTATGACACCGGAGTCTGCATCTCAAATTAAAATCCTTCAGGCAAAGTGTGTGCTGTGTACCGTGCACAAGATGTGTGTGTATGTTTGAGGTAAAAAAAAAAGAAAGAAAAAAAGATAACTTCTACTTTATCTCCATCGGTTCACGCAGCCTGCTTAGGGAAGCTTAAATAATTCATTATCTGATTATGAGATAAAGCTGTGGTTCTATACGTTTCCCCTGAAATAATGAATGTATTTATATATATTGTGTGTGACCTGTCTTTGTGAGTCTCTATGGTAATGTGTCATCTCAACAATTAGCCAGGTGTAATTGAGGGGGTACATGATTGTCACCGGCAATTGTGGTGACGGAAAGGCACGCCGCTGAAGAGCGCGTGGGCGTTAACCACGCGCGTGCCTCCATGTTTGTCTCTGAGTTTTAATGGGCGCTATAAGCTTTGATGGAACATTACCAGTTTGTTCATGAGCGTATGTCAACATATGTGGGAGGAAAGGTACGCTCGTCGAGAGCTTTTTTTCTGTTTAAACGCGTGGGCGGGATTTTGTATGTGTTTGTCAGTGTATTGGAGAATTTGTCAGGAGCATTTGAAAGTGACAAAGAAGGGGAAAAGCCAAGACGGAAAATTACCGACGTGTGTGTGTGTGTGTTTTCTTTTTAACCACGGCTCGGTTTCTGGTTTAAGTTCCCTCGTCTTTTCTCGATGACAACCTGATCACAAAATATTCCTGCTGAGTAAGCTGTATTGGTAATATTTGTGTAAATATATTAGTTCCTCTTTGTAGACTTGCACACATTTCAAAGACATACACTGAGAAAGGACAACAGAGCTTATAACTATGTAACACATAACTATAATAAACGCTTATGTACATTCGTACATCGTCCAAATACAATTTAAACTGATGTAACCAGGAATAATAAAATTGAGCAAAAGCAGCTGGAATAAATAATAGATGGGTTACTATATGTATGCAGCGGAGGCTTACGTATGGCATATGCATGTATGTATACAACACGTACTGGTTTTCATCTCGCAAGGCTGTTGGGTACATCAGACCAAACAGTTGGGATTCACTGCTCTATACTCTTTATTATCGACATAATAGATTTCTACACACAAATAGATGTGACCTAAAATGTAACATGATGGAAATAATTTAATTGGATTCATTTTGCATAGCCCAAGATCCTGATTCACAAATGATCCTCAACGGGCTTTACAAATCTGGTCACACGCAACATTCTCTGTCCTTGGACTCCTTCCATCACAGGAAAAACTACCAGCGAGGGAAAAAAGAGAGGAAGAAACCACAGGGAGAGCCACAGGGCAGGGATCCCTCCCCCAGGACGGACACAAGTGCATTAGAATGATCACAAAACACGTTCAATGCGTATGAACGACATCGTTGGATACAGTAGAATAACAACAATGGTAAAAGCGGTAATGCTATTCGTTGCATCTTATATTGACCAACAGGCCCGCGGCCCATATGTACCTGTACGGTCCATATGCACCTGGTGTACCTGTACGGTCCATATGCACCTGGTGTACCTATACGGTCCAGGTGCACCTGTACGGTCCACATCTAAAAGGACTCCCGAGGATCCCTGCGTTGTGTCTGCTTCCTCTCAGGGCGGAAAGTCACTATGTGCATTAACACCTGGCCCCTCCTCTTACCCACAATGCTCTATTCCCCCACAATAAATACCCCGAGGACAACAGCCAGGGACGACAAAGGATGAAGATGACGAGGAGGCTGGGTGCATGTGGTGCCTCAGAGCGAGGCCACGGCTCGGCAGTGTCCCCTCGATGCCGGCTGGTTTTTGATGTGGAGGACTCGGTTTTTAATGTTATGCAACTTTGAAGATGGAGTGTTTGAAGTTATGCATGAGTTGGACTCATTTCCAGCTTCTTCCTGATTTTTGTTTTTGTTGTTTTTTTTCTGTCGCTTTCTTCTCTTACAGCTTTTTTTTTGCCCCCATGAGAAGCACAAGTCATGTGTTTGAAGGGAAGGGATGTTCCGGGGGTAAATCTGCTGAGGGGTCCATTGTGGTGGTGGTGGTGGTGGTCTTTGCTCTACTCATCCCTTAATTGTGTCTCTTAAGTAAGTGTCTCCCCACACCGGCTCCATGGGGACCTTCCATGTTCCTACGTGAGCTGAGGACCTCCGTAGTGCTCGTACCGACTTGTGATACCAGGTGAGCCGCCTGACCTACGTTGCCCTTAAAATGGTATTATTAAAGTCAACAGCCTCTGAGCAAAGCAAACAGGAAGCCAGGGTTTTGTACTCAGCGGCTGATGGGGGGGTTAAGCCGAGGGGGCAAATCACGTGGTTGCTATGCTACCAAAACCTAAAAGCGCTGTCCCTTTCAAAGACTGATTTTAAGTGGATATTTCTCAATTAAACATGAGATAAATAAACTCTTGCCCAATCCTGTGCATTCAAGAGTTTGTTGCTTACTTTCCAATATGTGACTAAAGTTTGCATACTTTAGGTAGAAACCGCTGTGCGATGAGACCACTTGAGTCGGAATTGACTAACTGGTGAAAGCTTTATTTTGTTCACTATGTAGCTGCATGTTCGTCAAATGTTTGGTGGTTGGTGGTTAATAAAAGCAGTGGCCAAAACCCTAACCCTAACCCTAAAACCACGATAGACGATACAACCACAAGATGACGTCGTTTTTTTTTTTTTACATAGTATCTTAAAGTCATATTGTCTAAGAAACACGCACAGCGCAATCGTAGAAGATTGTTAAAATGGACACGTGGATCTTTTGATGGATGTGAGGATTTACTTTGTGACATTTAATCAGATCTCAACCACGCCAGTCTCCTGATAAACAACGCAAACACGTATGTGATCTCGCCCCGTCGGAAGGGGCTCATTCAAACGTTTCAAGGACTGCAATGAAAACCGTATTTCAGCTCTATGCCGGATGTATTCTCGCTCAGCTCTAGATTCCTCCATCTGACTCCTCCGATAAACGACGCCGAGCTGTTCGCCGCTCACATTCCTTTACTTCCTCCTCTCTGCCCCTTGTCAAAAAAAAAAGACAAATGATGTGAATCCTCCGTTTTCCAGAACGCCGCAGCCCATTTTGGATCGTCCTGCAGGAGCAATAGCACCGTTGAGTATTTAGGATTAGGCTTTGACAGCATGGAGGCAGAACCATTATGCCATTGTCGTGTGAAGCTGGAGCGGGCGGCTCGGATCTCTGTGATGTGCACTTTTAATGAGGCCCATTAAATCAAGTGGCAGTTCCTCACGAGGAAAAGTTGGTTGCCGTTTAATAGTTTCACCGCAAGCTTACGTAAGCCCTTTTAACTCTGAGCTCGGGCGCTCTTTCTGGGCAGCGCCGGGAGAAGGCTCCCTTGCTCCGCCGAGAGGCACGCAGCAGCAATTAGCCGTCCTCTGGAGTCTTAATTAGGGAGCCGCGTCGACCTGAAGACGAGCGCGTGAGAGGACCACACGTCGGTCAACAGCCAAACAAAAATAGATGAAAAAAAAAGATAGGGGCTCCAATTAATTACAGACTCCAAATGAGCATCCAAGTCGGAGCGGGCCTCGAAAAGCGAGATACGGCACGGCAGCGCGGTTCGCTGGAGTGATGGAGGGCCGCCACCGGTCTACGGCCCTTCTTCTAGCGCGGACGCTGAAAGGCAGAGCTCACCTTTTGACTTTCAGTAGAACACTGATCTTGCAGCGGGCGAGCGGATCTGAGTGATCCTGGATTGTATGCTGTCGTGTCTTTAATTAGCTGTTAGGGGCTGTTGTCTCCGATCGCTTATCCTCCATGTGGTTAATTGGCATTCAATGGATGCACTCCTTATTGTGTGTGTGTGTTTTGTGTTCTAGGTGTTACCTTCTTTTGTTCCCACTATTTTCCTCAGTGTATCGCAGGTGCTGCAGCCGTGGCCATGGTGATGAGCAGCGGCGTCAGAGAGGACGACAAAACACAATTGCCATGGCGACGGCGTGCAACGTTTGGCACTCGTGTGACAACTGCGAGGACGTTGACGCGGGCATCGTCATGTTTTCCATCAATGGCCGTTGTGACGTCCGGGGGGGGGGGGGGGGGGGGAGAGGGAGGGGGCAACATTACCGTTGTGACGACAGAGGGCCCGGAGGCGCTGCGGCAGCGTGGGGGCAACGGGCTGGTCTGCAGGCAGAAGACAGCAGCCTCTCGTTAACTTTAATAAGATAAAGACATGCGGCGCTCTTTGTCTGGGGAGCATCTCTTTTCATATTCAAGTGTGCGTGTGGGTTAACTCTGTGTGTGTGTGTGTGTGTGTGTGTCTCTTGGAGGAATTCTGTTCTGCCACGACCTCAGTAACCCCACAAACACAACAGTATCAGAGAGGAATATCAAATCCAAATCACCACTCATTTGTATTCCCTTTGATTTGGATTTTTGTTTTTTGGTGTGTAGATTTCAGCGTTAACAATGTTTGAGATGTTTGAGCAAAGCTTTTGCTTCTGCAGACCTTGACAGCCGACGTAATACCAACGATGCGTTGAGGAACGCGCGTGTGTGCGCGCCGTAAGTCGAGTACATCTTTGCGTGTGTCTATTTGTGTGTTGGTACGAGTGTGCGGCCGGGCGCCATGCCAGTCTCTAAGTGACAGAACCCCCTCTCGTTGGCGCGTCTTTGTCTCGGAGACTAATGGCACAGGGAGAATCAATTACCGCCATAACGTTGGTGATATGCCAGATCTGCTGGGCGGTGGAGGACGAGAACGAGCCATTCCCATGCACCCGCTCCACCCTCCACTTCCCAGCATCCCCCCACCCCTCCTTCTCCACCCATGTCGACCGATGGCCGGTTGGAGACGACGAACATGTCCCCTCGATTCCCGTCATCAGACCTCTGCTGAGCACCGCAGGGAGATGGCACCCATTGCAGACACTCCCCGGAAGCCACAGTCGCACCGAGTCACCATAGAGCGCAGGAGCCCGCCGGCGAGGCGAAGGAGGAGGAGGAGGAGGAGGAGGAGGAGGACACCCTGCGGCTTGCAAAAACACAGATCTACTCCACCAGCCAGTTACCAGCTGGAATTGAGCCTGGAGGCATTGTAGCTCTGGCTCTTTTTTTTTTTATGTCAGCATGACTCTTAAAGATTGACTTCACCAATCTTCACCGTCAGAGTTGGTCGCAAGCTGCAGCCTTTGTGAGAAAACCTCAAATTAGCAAACATTTTCTTCTCAGCTTTAAAATAAAAACGTTGCCCTTATGCTCTTTAATAAAACATTTTAAAATAATGAAAATATTTATTTAAAAATCGCTAACAAAAATCAATATGATGGAGATTTTCACGGGTCGATATTTGCTTCACCACAGCTGCATGACGAATGCAGTATTTTATTTTATTTCTAAAACTACACCTTTTGCATTTGTGGAAACCAGATTAGGGTGCATTTATTTTACTTTTTTATATTTATGAAAGTATAATTGAATCTTGTGCTGTTTTAAAATTAATAATGTATTTTAATATATTGTTGTTTTTAGTGTGTTTAGATCGATCGTATCTACTCTATACTTTTTAACAGCCTTTTATTGTGAATTTTGGGGACTTTTTCATATGTAATCTTTATCCAACCATTTTCCTAATATTATTTTAATATTAGGAAAATATCTAATATTAATATTATTTATCTCTTTATACTGCATAAATAATAATACAATACACAGCACACATTTGTTCAATCTGATCAAATGCCTCAGTGCAATCAGTTATGGAATAAGTGAATTCTGGCACTCGAAATACCTCCATCCTATCAATAAGAAGTAATAATAACGAGTTGTTGAAATCGTGTTCGTCTTGCAGTTATCAAGCAGGAAAGCAGAGTGATGCTTAAGATGCACCTGATGTAAAACCACAAACATTTGAAGTAGAAAGCGCACTGCAGCATTTAATATGAGAAAAACGGCACAAAGAGCCACATGAAAGCTTGTGGCGGCAGTCGGAGTACATAAGCGGTCTCAGCGCGCCGACTGTCGAATTTAAAAGGCCACAGAGAGAGAACGAGTCCCTTTTGTGCGACCTGCCGTCTGAAGCCCAGCCACCAGAAAGCCAACGTCGCCTCGGCCCTGATCTCGCACACTGGCTTTTTCAAATTATCCATCAAACGGGGGTCAGATTGCCTCACTTCTCTCCCAGCTTCAAACGGACTGCTGCAGGAGCGAGGAGGAGGGTTACGCTGAGAGAAAAGAGAGGTGGACGGAGGCATCTGACAAACTCATCTGCAACGTAGAGGAGCAGCGGAGCGTCTGTGGAAAAGTAAAAGAGATGTCTGTCTTCTGCTCGTACAGTAAATAGCTTTTATAGTAGTACAAAAAAAGAGAGAAAAAGGAAACACAGCGCTCTTCCCCGGGCTTTGAAAGCTGTCTCGTCTAGACGTGGTAAACGGGCTACATTTGAAGTGTTGCCAAATAAAAAATGAGCTGTTACTCAAAGTCCTCTTCACTCTCTTTATCTCCCCTCAGTCTCTCTTCCCTCTGAAGCTTCTACCATCCGCCGATGATGGCACCTGTTTTCAGGAGGACAAGCGAGAGAGAAATCATCCCAGTGACAGGAATACTGCTCCATGGCGTTATTTTATCCATAAACTTCAGGGCGGTTGGCTGAATCGTTAATAGGTCAGGTCTAAAGCGCCTAGAAGGCTCCCAATGGGAGAGGAATATCAGCCAATACATATATATACATACATATATATATATATATATATATATATATATATATATATACTGCCAATTTTGCAGGTTTTTCCACTTACAAAGCATGTAGAGGTCTGTCAGTTTTATCATAGGTTCTCTTCAACTGTGAGTGACGGAATGTAAAACAAATCCAGAAAATCACATTGTATGACTTTGTAAGAATTCCGTCTCTCACAGACCTGTTAGTTTAGGAAGTCCTCCTGTTCTCCACTCACCTGTATTAACTGCACCCGTTTGAACTCGTTACCTGTATATTTGCGTTCAAATGCCGCCTGCAATAACTTCGTTATTCCAATTATCAGTATCTATGTGCGCCTCGATGTTAGCCAGTGTTTCAGAGTGCAAAATCACTCTTAACCGGCCGACATAACTTGGTCTTTTGAGCTGTTTGACGTCGACGGGAAATGATGTTTCAGGCAGAGGTGTTTGTGATGCACATCATATTGTGCACACCTCAAGGCTCTTTTGTGAGGAAATTCTCCCATTTCATCCAAACATGTAACATTGAGATGTCACCTGAAGATCCTTGTCCAACTGGTTTGACATAAAACACATGTGTCCAAGTCCACTTGGGGAGGATGTCGAGGTTGTTTGGGGATAAAAGGAATCTCCCCGGGGAGGCGGCTGCATCCTGTTAAGAAACCCCAAATCTACTTTAACTTGTAGGTGATTCAGCGCCCATTACTTAAATTATATTTGTAATTATATTAAGCCAAACCATGATGGTATTACCTAACCTGAAAAGTATTTGTTGACGAAGGTGGTTTCCTTGTGTTTTTGTTTTGTTTCAGTTTACAATGCAAACCAGGTGTTTAAAACCGAGCCTCTAGTTCAGGAGAAAAGAGAACGTTTGTATGTAGGAGACAATTGTGCACACACAAAGGTCAACGAATAGTTACTGAGACAAGGGCTCTCTATATGCACAGTTAGGCGGCATCATATTTCTCTACCACACCCCCCCCCCCCTCGCTCCTGCCATCCTGTCGCATGTGACAGTCTGACCACGAGCGCGGCCCCAACCACCGGAAGCACGGAGGCAGAGCGGCCTCCGAGCCTCCGGTGGCTCCGCAGGAATGTGTTTGGCCGCAGTCCTCGGGTCAGCTCACGCGTAGCCGCGCAGGAGAGGAAGCTGTCATCGTCCTGGTACTGGCCGAGGGGCGGGTTGGAGGGGGGGGGGGGGGGGGGGTCTGCTGAAGTCGACGAACGAGGGTTTTGAATAACACAAAATCGGCGGTTCGCCAGAACTTCCTGTCTACCCTCGGCGGTCGCGGCTGGGATGGATGGTATTTCGAGGCGGTGGTTAGTGTGAGACGGCTGCGTGCTCATCACCCGTTTACCGACATTCCCACCCACATCCGTGCCGCCGTGCTGCACGTTCACACGCAGCATTCCCGCCCTTCAGAGTTCCCGCCCTTCCTTCCGCCGCTTTGCGACTTGTTTCCAAGTGATCGCTGGACGCCGTCGCCATCACAAGCTTCCCCCCGGTTTACATGGTGAATCCGTCTGTACAGTAACATTCATGAGCCGAGTAGAGGGAAGTTGGAGATATTGTGCTGCATGTGTACACAAAGTTCTTTCCCTACAACTTTGTGTGTGTTAGTGTGTGTGTGTGTGTCTTCATACCCGAGGGACATCACAGCAGTATCTCATTTCACATGAAAAGGCCCGGGGGCTCGCGGGAAAAAGTTTGTGCGGGAGAGCTCTGCCTACACAGTGCCCCCCCCCATCGCTCCCCCGCCCCCTTTGCAAAAACAAAAAAAAAATAAAGAAGAATTTTTGATTACAGTAACAAGCCCATACATTATGCAGCGGTTGGGGATGATGAGCTGATGAAAGACGGCCCTTTTAACCTTTTTTTTTTTTTTTCCCGAAAGAGGAAGAATCGCCCTCCCTTTCTGTTTGGCCACATGCGGCGAGGACGGCTCTGTGACGGGCGGGGGGGGGGGGTTGAGGGTGTAGACGTAGGGCGATGCGTTGGGGTTGGGGGTGGGGGGGGTCCACATCTCCAGTCTACGAGTAGGAATATGTAGTGAAACATAATGTCCTCGCGTTGCAGCTGTCGCAGTAATTTCTCCTCTCGGGCTCCGAGAATGATTCCAAATGATTCTGCCTGTTTTTGTCAGGCAAAAATGTTTTGTCCCTTGTACTGGAGTGTGTGTTTGTTTGTATGTGTGTGTGTGTGTGTGTGTGTGTGTGTGTGAGGGAAGGGAAGCTGGGGAATGCCGTTGATGTTGGCTTCGATCAGTGTGGCTGCTGGGAGCATCCTGATAGGAAACGAGTGCACCACTTCCAGAGTGTCTGACTCCTAATGTGTTCCTGTGTAACACTACACCCCCCCACCACACACACACACACACACACACACACACACACACACACACACACACTCTCATTGACTCAAACATACCTGCCGCATTACACATGCAGTCACACCAACAAAGGCAGTGCTAATGGCTTTGAAAACACAAACACAGGTTCAATACTTCCAAGGGCCTCTTAGAGAAGTATTTTGACATTGTAAAGATGACCTTTGACATTGTAAAGATGACCTTTTCATACAAACTTGGCTGTCTATTCAGAAGAAAGCAGCGACAACGGATCGCACAAAATTGGCTGTGGTGTGACGACCTACAGCGGCGAGAAGGCACCGGCGTTGTTGCAGCCACTGCAGAGACAAAGAGTGACATCATATAACCTTTAAACTGTTGTACTGTTTCTATGGCCACCTTTTTTGAAGTGTTATCCTGAATTATGTCAACAACAAATGCCCCATTTTCTAAAAACTACTGCAATCAAGTTCAAATTTACATTTTTGACCTGTTTTTTTAATGAAGATCTAAATCTTCAAATACATTTGTGGCTGACGGCCAAAACCAGAGTGGAAAGTCTGAAGGTATTGAAAGATTGAAACACCCATTGTTGGCTTTTTTTATTTTATTTTGTGGGCCAAGAGATACCAGAATGAATGATTCATCTAATGTGAATAATGGCTAAATGAGCGGCTTCGTCTTTGTTTCTTCATTGCATATGTATATATACATACGTAATGTATGTACGTACGTATGTATAAACAGTTGTGTTCAACCAAAAGCTGTTAATGTGTGAATGAAATATAAACTATATTTATGTTGTTGCTTTTTGACAACAATAGAAGTGCGCTCTCAAATGAGGTTGTTTTGTTCCCCACATGGGGCACCGTATTACTGGATATCCTCGTTATGTTTCAGTTTGCACACAAATCACATGAAGACAGAATCACACATGTGCACATGCACCCGAGGATATTTGGCACCTCTCTGAATCCCGTATCCTGCACAAAGAGCCATTGTAGTTAAATATGATAATGAGCTCAACATGCCCTCCTCGGGAATGTGTGAAAACGGGGAAGTTTCAGTGGAGAAATGCCCCCTTTCCCACAGTCTTAAAGCGCCGGTGGCCCCTCAGAAACATGACTGGCATACAAATGCCTTTGTGCCTCCGTTCGGGGGCCAACGTTTGGCGGGTGGGTGAGCGCGAGAGGGCACCCTGGCTGCCGCCCAAAACCCACAATGGCCATATGCGGAGGAGATGGAGGAGCGTCCCCCGAGGGCCCCGAAGGTTAACTGTAGATCAGCAGGGACGTGAGCTCTGATTAGCGATCAGTGAGTGAGGAAGCCGGCGCCGGGCTCGGGGGAAAAAGCGCTCCGATAATACCAGCCAAGATTAGTTATGGAGGAGAAGGTGCCAAGTTTGAGACACCACAGGTGGGAAGGGGGAGGCGGGACGGCGGTGCGTGGGCAACTATCACATGTATACAGTATAATAAAGGGTGTGAAACTCCTCAGAACAAAGAGCCAATTTGATTTCGTAATTGTAATTATCGGAACGGAGATCAAAAGCCATAAACATAATGTAGCACAGGCTTTGTGAGCCGTATTAGAACAAAGAGAGCTTTCTCAACTAATGTCGTGGCGTGATATCCAACTAATTATTCACCTCTAAAAGCTGCTTAAAAATGTTTTAGTAGAACATCGGGGGTTGTGAGTTCAAATAATATAGAAAAGTGATTTTATACAACACTTCAGCAAGTCCTCAAACAGTAAGAACATTCAGTATAACACCAGAATATCTATATTTCTTTATTATATATATAAATATTTAAACTGCAAATAAAATTCCTTCAAGTAGTCTATATATTGTTGATGCAGGATAATAAGAGTGTTAAATTTGTAATAATATAAAGCTTGAAGCTGATTCAGAGAGAACAGTTTGTATGAATGAGTGAAACGCAGCATTCCTCAGCTCAGCGAAGCTCTTGTTTACATTGTTTTACTCTGCCTCTGAGTCGTTAGACCCCCCCCCCCCCCGATCGGTGGTCCTGACCCAGCGGGCCGACCCCGGAGAAGTCCCGACACCCCGGGTCAGTCTCGGGCCCGGGCTTTATCGCTGCCCGTAACGGCTTCAGCTGGAGGGGAAAACGGTGAAGTGGAAACTTGTGGTCGGAGTGGGACTGAAATACTAATAATCCGGCCGGCAGCCAGCGAGGATTTAGTTTGTCCAAATGCACTTTGTCCAAAACGTCGATGCCTCTGATTGTCTCAGCCCGAAAGTCAAAATGGATGAATGCAATTATAGATGGAATCACGTAAGAAATGTACAACATATATTCATCTAACAAAACACTGCTTCATTTGGAAGTTGTTGGTCTTGAGCTTTTCAAAATAAACATTTGCTCTTCCAATTGCCTCCAAACGTTCGATGCAAAAAAATGATAGTGGCTCAGTCCCAATGTTAGAAGTTGTGAAATCAAACAAAACCATTTGTTGAGATTTAAAATAAGTTGAAAATAAGGACATTGCAGAATGTTTCACATGAATGCTACACCGCTTGATGTTGTGTTGACTGAATATGTATCATTAGAATCTACATCATCAAAAAAACCTGCCCAGATTCCATTTTCAAATAAAAAAAAAGTAAAACTAATGCAGTTCAGACACAACCTCCAGAAAAAACACAGACACATTTGAATGTATTCATCCACGTCCCTCATTTCAACACTTTTCTGCTCATCAGCATGGCGGAAAGCCAGCGCGCGTGTGTTGGTCGGCGTGTGCGGGTGCGCGTGTGATTTAAGACATCCCGAGATTCCAGCGGGCCACCGCGCCGTCAGGGTGCCGTAGTCCAATCAGCGTGTGGAAAAACAGCAGGGCTCACAGCAGTGGATCTATCTTCAAGGCCAGAGGGTACAGAATGATGAAAAACCTCCAGTCTGAAAGAAATGTTCGTCCTCATACGGAAAAAATCGGGTCATTATCGCCTGACCCCCCCCCCCCCCCCCCGTGTCAGAGCAACCTCCACTGGACCTTTAACAACTTAGCAACTGCTAAACCGGTGGTTTGTTTCCCAACTCGTGCAGGTAAATCTGTCTTTCTTGCACTCAATTCTGTGATAGCATGTGACATGAAACAACATACACTGAGCTGATGAATCATCTGTTTATCTATCACGTAGTAATGAAAATGCATCTCTGATATTCGTACATACAGCACATCGGTTTCACGTCCAGAGGTGTTTCTGTGTCTGCTTTGCTCCGACATCAAAGCTGCAGAGTGCACTGATTTCAAAGAGGGAGATAAGACGCGTCCGGGTGTTCACGACACATGACGGCTGATATCCGGCGTTCGAAACGTGTCAGTGTGAATGTGCACTGTGCATCTCCATAATTCTCCCCGGTGTTTCTCATCACGGCCCCCCGTGTGCTCTCCCACAAGTCCGCTCTCCGCATGCGAGGCCGAGTCACCACACATTTCTCTGCTGCTTTGGTCGCGTGGCCATTAACCAAATAAGATTAAACATTTTAAATAGTCATTAGCTAAGAAGCTAAACCAACAGTCTATTCGCCCTAGTCTTCAATTACATTCAAGTGCCTTTTACATTTGTTTCTGTTGTAATCAGGCAAACTTGAAGAGATGAGATGTATTAATATGTTGAGCAGGCACGATGATTGACTACACAAACCTGACTTTATTAAAGACATTTGGGAAACGGATCTAATCCGTAGTGTCAAGCCATGCAAACATTTGTTTTACTCTTCTTTAGGGTCATTGGTGACCTCCTTGTAAGACATTCCCTCTGCTCCCCCCCTCCTCTTCCTCCCCCTTCCTCCCCTCTCAGGCAGGCAGCAAGGGCAGACGGGCGTCCAGTCAGTAGACCCCAGGGTGTGTTTGACACCCAGCTGGGAGCTCAGGCTCGGCGTCGTGCCGCAGGGACGTTAAGGAACCAGGGGGAACTTTTAGTGCTGATGCAACTTCCTCTGCGTCTGAAATAACCCCGTCACAGGATTTTTCTCTCTTCAGTAATGGCTGCTCCCCCCCCCCCCCCCCCCCCCCGTGGTTACCAGCCTGTCTGGAGGATGCTGCTTCTGAGGTCGAGGAGGTCAAAATGCAGATAATATCCAAAGATAACATTGTTTTGTTTACTGCATGTGACGGATATTTATCTATCTATATATATATATATATAATGCGAGACTTTACATGGAATTATAATCATGCGGTTAATCAGAATGAGTTAATCAGAAAGAGGGCTGTAAGGTATTAAAGGTGTTGTCTTAAAAACAATACTGCTGTAATTCTAGCATTAAACTTACATGTGTGTATTGATCTAGCAAGTTTAGTCTATGCGATAGTTATACGAACAAATAAATCCCAAATGATCTACTTGACTACTATTGTTTGAGAGAAATTATCCTTTACATTTTTCTAGTGTGCCAATGTTTAATGATAGGATTGTTTGACCTTTGACTTTCTGATTATTAATGTAAATGCTTGGTAATATCTGCTTCTTAGTTCATTTACTTTTTTTTCTGAAACTCTTGATTATTTTGATGATAAATACATTTAAATACACACATGCTGTAAAAGGTTTATTTTCTGCTTTCATGTTTTGCCACAAAAAACATGTTTGACACTTGTATAAGTGCAGCTAATTTCATTTGAATCTACTTTTTCATTAATACATTAACACATTTTCCATTCTCTCTGTCATAATTTGTTTTCTGCCAATTTTTGGTCTCATCCACATTTTCTCGGAGAGGGTTTAATCTAATTTATTACATAATTATTTTCCAAAGAGCTTTAATTGTTCCCCTCCAAGGTCTAGGACTGTGCCACAGTCAGTACGTGCGTTAACGTCTCCCTCGACCGTTCCCTCGGGCCACTCCAAAGAGCACGGATTAATATCAATTATGGACGGGTGGGAAAGTTCCCCACCATGTGCCAGGCCCTTAATGGGGACATGTGTAAGTCATTACCTCAACACTTTGGGCTCCGAACACAGTTTAAGTATGTGTGTGAAAGCGAGAGAGAGAGAGAGACGGACAAGGAGAAATGATTGATGATAAGGACGAGCAGAGTGAAGCGGGAAGTTGGGGGGGGGGGGGGTCTTTCTGGTGTGATAAAGCTCAGAAAAAGCTAAAAAAAAGAAAGAAAGTGGGCTTAGATTTGCCTTTGAAATGTGATGAGAGGCTCTATGGTGACAAACCTTCTATCAAAACTTTTTTTTTTTTTAAATCTTTCTCGGCATCCATCGCTTTCTCACAGATCCACACACTCACCCTTTCGTCAGCGGCTCCGTGTCGTCGTCTGACGCGTCTCCTCGCCTCTCTTTCCCCTTCCCGGTTTTTTCTCTCTCCGCGCACGGCACATCACAGCGCCGCCGGCCTCTCCGGCGGCCTCCCCGGCACAGCTGGAGAGAACGCGGGCCCGTCTGATGAATGGTCGCCATAACCGGGGGGTCCGAGAGATAAATGTCTTGGCCAACACGGGCCCTGCTCTCATTAAAAATACGGAAGAACTGCCGATCGCTGTCGACTGCCGCTGAATGTGAAATGCACACTGATATATAAGCGCAGGTCAAGATAAATGTTCTACTGTTTCCTGCATATCTGATTGCTTTAAGGGGACGATTCTACAATATAATAAGTGGACGATTGCGTGGAAAGAATCCACATTAATCAGGCTCTCTTCATTTTACATGATTTGTTTATTGCTTCGACTCACACATTCTCCTCTTTTCCGAGTCTCTGCACAACACAGCCCTCTGGGGCTCATCTACAAATGCTTATCGTGGTCAAAAGTTGCGCTTCACAGCCTGTAGCACCAGCCACGGGGGAGCACGGCCCTCCTTTCTGTCCACAGCACCGTGGCAGATTTGAATAGACGCCCGTCCGCCGGTGTGACGCGCCCCCTTCACCTCCCTCACTGAGGAAGAGGAGTCGGAGCAACTCGCTCGCCTGCCGGTGGACTTTCAGAGTCACGTGGGATTCGCTCTCTTCCAACCTGCACTTCTTTGGGAACTTAAGAGAACGTTATCTATGGTTTAACAAGCGGACACCTTGACACGATTTTCCTTGCGCTCCATTTCCCCTCAATCTCTGCCGACGGATGGCCGCGGGCTCCGGGGAAGGTGGAGCCAGGAGCTCTGGTGCTGCCGCTGTGGGAGGCCCAATGCACACAATGCGTTCATACAAGAGGGGCGGGATCAGCACGCCGCACAGAAGCCAATAAATCCACACCGCAGCGCACGGGCGAGACAACGCAGCGCCATTGTGTCGCTGTTGCTCTTTGTTTTATGTTCTGCTTGCATATATATATATATATATATATATGTGTGTGTCCGTGCTCACATGTCTGCATGTTTGACTGTGTGTGTGTTTGTGCATTTAAGTGCCCCCCCCCCCCCCCCCCCAAAAGGAGTGGCCTTCGTCACACAGCTACTATTGTCGCGAGGTTCTCCGCCTGCCCTCACAGTGCGTGAGTGGTGCCGGAGGGGAAGAGGGGGAAGAGGGGGAGGGAGTGCATTGTGGAGATGGGCCCGGCGAGAGAGGGGAGGGTGAAGGGTGGAGGGAGGGGGGGGTCGAGAAGGAGCAAGAGGAGGGGAGGAGGTGATGTGAGCGCGAGCAGACTCCTCGGAGCCGGGCGAGGAGCTCCGATTATAGTGGCGGGGGACCGCAGCGAGACGTCGCCCAGCAACCCCGGCAGCCCTGACCGTAAATCATGTCAGCAGGGCTCCTCGCCGGCGCCCGGGGCCTCCGATCCAGTCTGTCAGCATCCCGGCTGGGGTGACTGGGACCTGCAGCCCCCCCCCCCACGAAGGGAGGGTTAGCTGGACTCGAGTGTCCTGAAGATACACCTCAAAGGGCTGCAAAAATAAAACATCTTGCTCAGAAATCCATCCGTAGGGAAATGAATGTTTCTGATCAGTGGGAGCGTTTTTCCACCCTCGGCCTTTTTGAAACCTGAATCAGAGCTCTTTTATTTACAGCTCCAGTAGTCAGCCAAATAGACTAAAAGGAAATCCCCCTAACAACTCTTTCACTTTTCTTTCATTTGCTTCAAGTTGCAAATAAGAGCAAAAAAAACGACTTGCAAAGACTGCAGATGGTTCTGTAAAAAGGGAACAACGCGTCGTCGGTTTTTCACTTCTAATGAAAGCTCACCGGGCCAAACGCATTACTGCTTTGGAACAGTTGCATACTCAACAACGGGTTGGTCCAAAAACGGACAAACTTTGGAAAGATTTGCAAGAAGTTCCGTATTGGAGCGTGTTCAGAGAACCATTCTGGGTTGCTTAAAATGCGCTAAGCAGTCTTTTAAGTCTTTCTCACTGGCTCTGATAGTATGATACATTAACTAAAAGTATTCTTCGGTCACTTAGGTCAATATTGAGCATCAAACTTTGTGACAATTTAGGATTCAGTGAGGTTTCAATCAGATAAAGGTGTTCAAGTGCTAACTGTAGCGCTGTGGGTTTACTGCCATTATACAGGAATTCTTAAAGAAATTAGTTTAAAAACAGCCAGTAATTGGGAGACGGACCAAATCATTTATTATTACTCTTCTTACTCTTACGTGAGGTGTTAGTCGAGACCTGTTTAACAGCAAAGGGTGGTTTCGAAACTGATTTACTTTGAGTCATAACAGAGCAAGAATCTGATGGACGTCAACTAGCAGGAGGTGGCAGATTTCAACATCAACTCACAAAAAGATCCAAATGTTCATAATAGGAAATTACCAATTTAGAAACATTATTATTATTATAACAGTTTTGTAAGGTTCTGTGGACTATAACCATCCTTTTCTGTCGATAAATGTTACAATATTATCCTTTGATTGCTTGCTTTTGACTTTTTACTAAATCATTTTTTTTGTTCTTTTGGAAGTTGCCTTTAAATTCAAATCCTCCTCACTAACTACCGCTTTCGTGTCTCCTTAATTTAATCCGATAGACCTCATTGGCCCGGATGAGTGGCACCCCGCCCGTCTCCATCCAACCCTTGTCCATGCTAACATGTCATTTGGATGCCCCTACTTGCCCTCCCGGCGCCCCGCAGCGTCTGGCAACCCTGCGAAGCCCAAAGCCGGCGTCTCGTTAGCATGCTGGTGGCCGCGCGATCGCGCCTCCGAGCAAGGTCACCCGAGACTGAGGGTGGTCGGAGAGCACCGGAGCGGGTGGGTGAGGGCGGGGCGCACGGTGGAGGCATTAGTTTATGTGTGTGTATGTGCTTGGGGGGGGGGGGGCAAGTCAGTTTTTGCTATTAGCATTCACCAGCATCCCGCACATTGCTAAATTTTTCAGTAACCTCCAGCTGCTTGATGTTGGAGCGAATCACCAGAGAGGCTTACCGCGTGCCTATCTGCCTTACCACCCTTCTCTCCCCCTCAACCACCCATCACAGCACCCCCCGCCTCCCCCTCCCACATTCTCCCCCTCCGGAGGGCCGTCTCATCCAGGCCTCTTCATTTATTCATGTGTTTATTTATTATTTCATCGGCTGCGTCTGAGCCGGAGAGAGGAGGAATCTGGTTGTGAGAACAGTCATTAATTCATTAAAGCCTCCTCGTCTCCCATCCATCCACGTCCTCGTCTCCCATCCATCCGCGTCTCCTCGTCTCCGTCAGAGAGGAGCACCGACACGCTCTCCTGTGGCCATTGTCATCAATTCCTCTCCCTCCACCACCTCCACCTTACCTGTTGACACATTGTAGGAGGAGCTGCCCAGCGATCGTTCTGATGTCTAAAAGTGTATCTGGGTATCTTGGCTGATTGACGAGAGCTCTGTGATCACGAAGAAGCTCGCTCCATTTTCCCGTCTCTCATCCACATCTTTTCTCCCCCCCCAAAGAAACACGATTTTTTTTCCCCGACTCCAAACGCCGGGTCATTGAAGTCCAGCGTGGACCTGAACAGTGCTCAAGCATTCCAATGCTTGAAGCGATGCGGGAAAACAAGACCTAACTGTCGACGGGCCGAGGCGAGACAAACGCCAAATTGATGCCGTGTGTATTGCATCCTGATTTAAAAGAGTTGCTCTCGCCATGGGCGTGGGAGCCGGGAGGAGAGCGTCGCTTCGTGACAAAGACAAGAGCAGCATCTTCTGTCAGGCTCCCTCACATTTCGTATTCTTTTGTCCGTCTCGGGTGAATGGACCCCGGGTGACGGGAAGGAGAAATATGTATCCACGCCGCACACAACCGAGCCCATAACTTCTTGTATGTTCAGGGGAAGCATTTCTTTCACTCCAGGTGTGACACCATTCTTGCCACCACGCATGTGTCCTCTCTATCATGTTAACATCAGTAGTCAGACTAGTTTGCCGATGTGTGTGTGTGTGTCCCCAGGGGGCCAGTGTAGGGGCCCCGGCGGCTGCTCTGAGGGGTTATGTATGGGAACGGGGCTCCGAGGCGCTGGCAGGCCTGTCTGGGTTATTGATGACAGCGACGGACCCGGACCTCACACACTCCATCAACCCCAGCGCCTCACACACACACACACACACACGCCACCAGCTCATCTACCGCACTGACACAACGCAACCTCACCCCCGGACTCCTCCGCCTCACCTCGGCTCCCACCTTCGACTCCGGGGGAGCCGGACCACGTTCTCAGCCTGACATTCCTCTTAGTCGGTTCATGTTCGTGACGGGTCACCTGAAAAAAATATGTCGCCATACCACAAAACTGCCTCATTAGTTACACCTGTAGGGACACAACATAGTTATCTTATATTAAAAATCTCCCATAAAACCACTGGAGAAAACGGCTGACGAAAAACGGTAGCCACTAGCTAGCGATGATACCGTTTAGCATTTAGAGCACTGAAACCAAAACATGGTTATGAGCAGAGTGACTATTGGACCTGGTCTCCAGATGAATGCTAACTTCTTCTTCTTCTTCTGGGGAACAACACGCCGAGCAACCGTTGGCTCAGACGACTTCCCAAGGTGATGACTCCGTATTGTGTTTACAGCTTGCGGGGAACAAACCCGTAACACCACATATCGTCCCACGGCACCTTGTAAGTTAATCACCGTCTCATCCTCGGTTCTCCTTCAGAAAGTTGTTGCGAGCCGCGTCTCTGCTCTGATTGATCGCCGAGTCTTCGCTCGGTTAAAATCAAAGCAGCAGAGCTCCTTCCGTCCGGGGGGAGTCGTGTTCTCCGCCGTCTCTCAAACAGTTTGGCTCAATATGAGAGGACAACTACGTAGGGAGGGAGGGGGATCAGGTTAGGATTTAGTTTGTGGGTTTCAATTGATACTTAGAAGGGATCAAAAACAAATTTGCTTCAGAAATGATCACTTGCAAGGTCAAAGTAAACTGAAACACACATCGTTGTCAAAAGAAGTCTTAAGTTTAATGGGAGCAGCGGAGTTTTATATTAAAATGTTTTGCAGCTGACACAGCAATGATTGACAGGTCTTTTGTTTTCATCCCGCGAATGATTGTTTAATTTTTTGGTGTATGAAGGGTGTTGTTACACTCTGGGTACCTGTATGTGAGAAGGGAAAGGACAGCAAACCGAGGGGATAACTTAATTTATTTCTAAGCCCTTGTTGAACACATGTATTGTTATTCATCTGGTATCTATCCAATAAATACAGAGTACATCAATGTTTTTACTGGCAAGGTCACGCGGCAGGAACAACAGTGTGTAAAATAATCAAGTGATTGTGATGTCATTTATTTGAAAATTATATATTTACCTCAAAATAAGCAGTGCTTTACAATGCTTTACAAATACTGTAAATAACAGTATTTACAAAGTATATTATTGCTTATTATACAGGTAATCTAAAAAAGGAATTGTTGAAGTAAATGTATTCCCTGAATATTTACCATTACATCTTCATTGTCATGTATTTCTGAAGCAGGTATGTTTCTTCGTACCCGGTTTGTATTTTTTGCTGCAACCTAACGCTCCGCTCCTCCTCAGCTGCTCCTCCGCTGCTCCTCCGCTCCTCCTCGGCTCCTCCTCAGCTGCTCCTCAGCTCCTCCTCGGCTCCTCTCGCGTCCCCCGTGCCAGTGCAGCTGCCAGTCAAGACAGCGGAGGACGGAGGGCAGAAATGAACGGGAACAAGAGGAGGAATCGGGTGAGATTGGCAGTCGGGAGGAAGGCCACAAAGGGTGAAGACATGTGAGTGAAAGGGCCGACTGAGAGGTGTGTGTGTGTGTGTGTGTGTGTGTGTGTGTGTGTGTGTGTGTGTGTGTGTAGAGTGGGTAAGGGGAGTGGGGGAAAGGGAAAAAAAAGGGGGGGAGGGGGGAAACGAATGAAAGAGAGAATGAAAACAGAATAAAAATAGAGGCTGAGAGGAATCCTCATTTTTCATTTCAGCCGGCGGACTCGATGCCTCGAGATCAGACAATCAGACCTGATGGCTTTGGGAGGCTCAGTCAGCTTAGGGCTCGGAAAATGATGGGAGGATGATGAGGAGGGTTAGAGGATCTCAGCGAGGAATAGGAGCAGGAGGAGGAGGAGGAGGAAAGAGAAATGGTATTGGAGTAAATAACAGCAACACAAAAGGACAAAGGATTCAGAGATGGAGATTGCAGAAAAGCCGAACCTCTGGCAGTGGAAGTGGGGTGTTTTTTTTCTTCTTCCCACTGAGGGCTTTGAGTAGATCGCCATTGTTTTGTGTCACCAAACTGCCCCCCCCCCACCCCGAAGGGCAACCCCTTCCTGGGCGTAAACAGACGAGTCGAAGGTGAAGGGCAGCGGGGGACGGACGGACAGATGGAACGATGGGATTTCTACCCCTAAGAAAGCCGCCAGCGTCGGGTTTCATGTCCTTCACCCCGATCCTGCAGGAGTAGCGTTAAAACAACGCCTCCCCTCCTTCTCCCCCCTTTTTCTCCCGCTCTGTCTCTCCTTTTCTCTCCACCCACTCTCTCATTAAAACTGTGCGCCTCGGCTTCTAATTAAATCCCACTTGAAAGTCTTAAAAGTCAGACTCAGATTGATTCAATTTGCATTTCTGAACAGGGAACATTGCCTAAAAGGATTAATAAATTGGTTGAAAATGCCTCTTTCTGCAATGTGCTGTTGTTGCTTGTAAGACAACACCCATCCGATACCTATTTTTCTCGCATTCTTACGCTGTTTTCTACACATTCTCACACAAACGCAAGTGAGACGCAGTGAAGCCAGAATCCCATTCATCCAATTGTCCCCGAAAAACACTCACACACGAGTGCGCCGGCATTCGCCGTGGTGATTCCTCCCTTCAGTCGTCAATTGAATTCACATGTTAGCAACACACACTGTGGTGGGTGAACATACACGTATGCCACATCTTGCAGCCGCACACACTGAAGCAGGCAGAGGCCTGCACACAAACACACACACACACAATTGCCACATTCACACATGGCAGCAGTGTAACACTGTTGGCAGACCTCCAAAATGTTCAGCAGAATGTGATGGAAGCATACAAGGAGAGGATGGCGTGTGGGTATTAAAGGGGGGGGGGGTTAAAGCAAAAGAGAGTGAGAGAGAAAGTAGAAGAAGAAGAAGAAGAAGAAGAAGAAGAAGAAGAAGAAGAAGAAGAAGAAGAAGAGAGGGAGGGGGAGGGAGGCGATTGCTCAAACGAGGCACGCTGGGGGATTAAAAAAACCAACAGGAAGATTGGCATGAAGAACCTCGGCGATGTTGGCGTGCCGTTGATGACTCACTTGGGTGATAACATGCGAGGTGCGCCGGCGTTGGCGGAGGACGAGCCACGGGTCAATGACTCCCCTCTCATTGGGGGGGATGGAGGGGGAGAACCCCAGTCCCAGGACCTCGCATTCAACGTTAAGTGGCTATTTATGCCCGCACACCCGGCTCTGATATTGCCTATGGCGTAATTACAGGCTGCTATTGTTGGGAACAGATGCAGCGCTGAAACGATTAATCGCTCCACAGAATGGTAACCTTGCGCTTTGGGAAACTGTGATGGGCATTGTTCTCTATTCATCTGATGTTATAGACCAAACAATTAAGCAGCGGTTCCCAAAAGCCCTCCCCGAACAGCATTTGTCGAGTGAGATCTTACGGCAAGCGTAACTATGCGCGGCAGGTCTGTCAAGCCTTGGCGTTCTCTGCGCGGTGAAGTGGTGTCTAGACTACAGAAGACGCTGGAGCACAAGGGTGAGGAAAGGAATAAACTGAGTTTACTTACACAGAAATGAGCTGCGAACATTCGAGGGGCCAACTCATCGAGTGCGATATAAGATTTGTATCATTAAGAGCCTGAAATGTCAGTTTTTATGTCCAAACAGTGCTAGAAAAATGTCATTGGTCCCTCCGTCTCACATTAACATGGCATGCGTTGTTCACGAAAACGCGTTTCAGAACCATGGACAGTGCAGCGCCGCCACCGCGCTGAAGACACCCGCGGGGGAAGCGCTTGGATTGCCTCTCGACGGCTCTCAACATGGCGGTGCCTGAGCCGGCGACCCCGAGCTAACGGTGCTAACGGTGCTAACGGTGCTAACGGTGTGAAATACCAACGTTGTCCTGGAAGGGGGGGATGCTATGCGGTCAGCTTTGACCGAGCTTTATTCTGATAATATACAATATGCAATGCAGGGAAATATCGTTTGAAAACTAAACATGGGGAATTTAAAATTCTGGTGGCAAGTCAGGTTTGATTTCAACTTACACGCCTTAATAGTTAGCCAGTGAATTTAAGAAGTCTTCCTCGGGACGTTATAATGAAAATCATTAAACCACCGTAACAGCGGTTTGATTCCCGAGGGAACATGCTAATGAGAGAATGAAATGTTGTGTAATCACAGCCTTCCTCCCGCATCTTAACGTCCACGGTGCTTCGTTCCACAAAGGGAAAAAACGCTGCTCGCACCTGGAGGATTTGGCTTGAAATCCCATTTACTTCAATGCACAAAACTGACACAAATCCATTTGTTGTGACTCATTTGTGCCCTCCGGCAGCTCTCTGTGTAACGTATCGTCTGTTTTATTTCCATTTAAAAATCCAGTTTCATGTTTATACTAACGTCCCCGCTGGTTTACTAAAAGACATATTTCCCACTGTATTTCAGTCTGGTGAAAACTATTGCATGGATATTGCTGCACGCTGCAGACGGCCTTTTGTTTCCGACACCGTCAGATGGTGCCTGACTTCACCTCAGCGTCACATCATCATCTCCATCCTGTTCACTCGGGTGCTGAAGCAGCATATGACCTCTCCTCAATGAGGTCACGGGATGCGTTGACCTCAGATTCAGGACATGGACACCAACCGTGGCTCTTTATTTAGAACAACACTGACCTCCAGTGGTTGTTTCACGGCAACTCCGCTCAAACGACTGCAGCTCCATGTTGTTTCCATGATTATGCTCTGAATATGGTCATTACTGTGCACTCACAATGGGCTCATTCTGCTTTGAGGATGCTTCATAATGTTAAATGAGCACCACTGCAGGTGAAGTGTCATGATCTTATCATGTAGGATAACAAACCTCATGACAGCCTTTCTTGTAATCTCGATCTATGAGTTGCCATAATAATAATGTAAACAATGTTATAAACATTTAATTTTCTATTAGTTATATGGACCATGCATGAACAAATACAGTCCTTTTTATTGTATATCCATATTATTATATTAACCTAATGGGCTTAAACGTAATTTACAAAGAAATGTAAACACTCGACAACCAACTCTCCCTGACTCCCAACATCACTGCGACAACGCGATCCTGTAGATACACGCTCTACAACATCAGGAGAATACGTCCCCTTCTCACTCAGAAGGCAGCGCAGGTACTGATTCAGGCTCTTGTCATCTCCCGCCTGGACTACTGCAACTCCCTCCTGGCAGGTCTCCCTGCCACCGCCATTCGACCTCTGCAGCTCATTCAGAATGCAGCAGCTCGACTGGTCTTCAACCTTCCGAAATTCTCCCACACTACTCCACTCCTCCGCTCTCTTCACTGGCTACCGGTGGCCGCCCGCATCCAGTTCAAAACACTGGTGCTCACGTACCATGCTGTGAATGGATCGGGTCCAGCTTACATCCAGGACATGGTCAAACCCTACATCCCACCCCGCACTCTCCGCTCTGCATCTGCAAAACTACTCGTCCCTCCCTCACTGAGAGCAAAACACTCGACTAGGTCTCGACTCTTCGCTGTCCTTGCGCCGAAATGGTGGAACGCGCTCTCTGAAGACATCAGGACCGCAGAGAGCCTTCAGATCTTCCGCCGCAAACTAAAGACACACCTCTTCAGACTCTACCTCGACTAAAGACTAACAAATTGCAGCACTTAAATTGTACTTGTGACGTCACTCATCTATAGCAAATTGTAAATTCGCTTATTTGAGGAAATTGCACTTTCTTGTTTCTTGTTCTCCTGAGTTTGTACCCTATGGTTGAATGCACTTATTGTACGTCGCTTTGGATAAAAGCGTCAGCTAAATGACATGTAATGTAATGTAATGTAATGTAAAAATGTATTATTAATATTATTGTTAAATAGACATGACTTTGGGGGGTGGGGAGATTTAAAACTCCACTCACAGATGTGGCCATAAACTTTTTTTTGACAATCCTCATGAAATTAGAAGAAGCCATTAACAATGAAACCAATGAAACTTTTAATGTGTGAACCAAAAACACAAACTCGTGTTTTTTTAATGATTTCCACCCCTGCTGGTCACAGACCACCTGACGCCGAGGTCCTTGTGAACGGGCTCTTGTAGATGTCAAGTGTTCAAACGCAAGGTGGATTCATTCAGTCATTCATTACATTACAAACCTCATGACAGGCGGGAACTCTGGAACTAGAACCCGTGCATTCCATGAACCACAAAAGGAGAATTCCACTCACAGCAATGCATCATCATTTGGAACACTTGTGTGTTCTTCACCTCCGTCTTCAGACACTTGCCAAGTTGACTTTGACCAGCGCAGCAGAGGAAAGGTAAGCCGCTCGGCTCACTGCCGTATATATATTTGCACACACTCATAAGCTTTGTCATCATCAGCACAGTGGCAGCACTGCTGCCTTGCCATGCATCATGGCTTTGATTGATCATTGTTTTGATCAGCCTTGACTTAATGATTTATCAAGCCTCCGCATGTTCATTTATCTATTTAGCGCACGCTGACTCCCCCTTATTATCACCTCACACGGTGGATCTTACGCTGAATCCCACACAATACGACTAAACTGATGGCCTGGAAAATGTGTTGGCCTGCTTTTGTAATTTGACAGCAAAATGCATAACAGAGCCAGAACCCCGAAACCTTCGAAGTGGCGTAAAATGAAGAGGAGTGCATCATTCGGAATGCTGCGTGGTCCCTCTTTCTCCCGGGTCCCTAAATCCCACCCATCCTACGGCGCTGTTCACTCGACAATAGCCGTCCCACCCAAGAGATGGAATCGACACGGCTATTCCTGTAACTACAGACGGGGAGGGGGAGTGGGCCAACACTGGTGGGCTGGGAGGGGGCCCCAATCCACAAATCCAGGAAGAACCCCCAGTCCTCAGCCCCCGAGACCCGACTTCGAAAACCTGCCTGTACCAAACCAGTACACACCTGTGCAGGTGAGATCAAAAGCCACCATGGCAACATTGTCTTTGACGCCTGTCTGACTGTATGTTGGTTTATGCGCTAAACCAGTCCTTTTGACAGTTTTTTGACTATTTATTAAACTACAAAGTTGCACATGGATGTATAAAATACTACAATTTATTTGAATGGATTTATATCTAAGCATCGGCATCGGTATCAGCGTAGGTGCTGATTAGTGTCTAACAATGATTGGGGCTGATTATAGAAAGCGATACACGGTAAAAGACTCCCTTTCGGATCTGACCCCACTGACTCAGTTTGCCCCGTTTGCCCTCTATGACCCCCGCCAGGACATCGCCAGCTGCCATGAGCTCGTCTACGGAGCTTACCTCGGCAATGAGACGCAACACCTCGAGTTCAAACGAGGTGGATGTGAGTACAGATGAGATCATTTTTACGGTTTCATCACAATCGGTCCCGGTAAAGATGATTCACCAAAGTTAACCTGATCAACCTCCTTCAGTTTATTACCTGAATAAGATTTTCGGCCGTGATGCAAGGAAGTACGGCTGCGCCTTCCTGAACAGCGGCGGGGGGAGTCTGCTCGTCGGCGTGTGTGACAACGGAGTGGTTTGTGGCGTGAGCTTCGACCACAAAGAGACGGACAGGACCCTTCTGCTGGTGGACGGCGCCGCGAAGCTCTTCAGCCCTCCCCTCTTCCCCCACAACTACCTCCTGCGCTTCCTGCCTGTGATAAAGCCCGGCGAGCATCACCTCAGGGTGCTGTGCCTCACCTTCAAAGCGCCTCCTGTGGCAAACCTCTACCACGTCAACAAGGGGCAGGTGTACCTGAGGCAGGACGGGAGCGTGTGGGGGCCCTTGAGTCCAGCCCACACCAGAGAATTAAAGAGACAGGTCAGAGACGCCTTTGCGGTGTTATGAAACACGCATGCAGGTGAAAGTTTTCTAGCTCACGTGCTCTTTGCGTTTTTTTCAGAGGTGGGCTCTTCAAGCGGGGCAGCCGGTGGAGCGGCCTTTAGCCGGGCATGTCCGATGGTTACAGGAGACCCTCGCCGAACTGGAGAGGACCACAGCGTCACTGAGGTGGCTGACAACCGCCGGATCCGAGCGTTGGAGCAGCAGGTTGAGGAAGGACATGCAATCCTCGTTGGAGCGCCTCTGCCGCCAGATACGGGAGCGTGTATGGTCGTAAAAGCGCGTCATGAGAATCCCATCAACCTCCACGAGGCAGCAAAATAAACTGGAAAAAGCAAAGAGGTGCACTCCTTCTGAAGCTCAATTCTTTTAAACAATCAATGGATCAAACAAATATGTACGATGTGGAAGGCGTTGCTTGTTTTAGAAATCCACGCAGAATATTCATCAACTCTACACGTCATCTCAGTTCAACAAAGCTTTTTAATAATAAAAAATGAATCTCTCTCTCTATATATATATATATATATATATATATATATCGAGCACCAAACCAAAGACTCAAGGGCAACGGAACACCATCTGGTTGTTAGGCCATATATTGACTTAAACTATAGATATTAAATCCGTGTGTTGTATTTTGCAGCTGCGGTTGATTTATAGAACCAACACCCAAAAGGGTTTGTTTCAGGAGAAGAAAGCCCTCACTTAAATGCTCATTTACAAGCATCTAAAAATGCGTTTTTTAAATTTAAAATATATTATTTATATTAATAAAACGCTTTAAAAGAGCTCTCCTGAAATTAGATCTAGTCTATAAAGTGGTGCCTTTACCCAAAGTCCACCAGGGGGCAACAGAGGGTCGGGCACAGGGTCTTTTCTTCTTCCTCTTCTTTTCTCAGCAGTTCTGCCTCGTGGAAGGGGAGGCCGTGCCCACTCATTGGTGATTAAGGTTCTGGTGATGAGTCACGAGGAGAGGGTAGGAGGTGGGGGGGGGGGAGGAGTAGGAAAACGAGGCAGAGGAGGTGCGTGTTGGGGAGGGATGCTCGCGTTACCTCCAGGTGTCCTCTCGCGTTGCCAAGAGGCTGACAGATTTCTGCTGTCTGGCCATGAATCTGCCTGCTCTGTGTTCTCCTGCCAGGGTCCCTGCCTGTCCATCTAGCTACAGCGAGCATCCATCCAGAACGCGCACGGCTCGGGGCGGGGCGGGGGGGGCAGTTCAACACGGCCCCTGCATTAAGTGGTGTTTGCCAACAACGTCCTGCAGACCCTCTGAAATGGGCCGATGCCATTGATGAGGAGCAAATTGAATAATTGTGACAATAAAGAGCAGAATATGGGGCAGAGATTTTTGTCGATTACGTGACTACGTGACTGTTATTTTAGACTCCGTTCTGAAGGTCAGCATTCAGAGGCCCGAGACGTTGTTTCCCTTTTCTTTTTTCGATCCATCCAACTCAGTTCACATCCTGCTTCCCCTTTCTGATTCGAGTTTCATGTCACACATCCGGTTGTTTTCTTCTTTCGCCCCTGCGACAAATATGTGGGGAGGAATTTTTTCCCCCTTCTTATCTCACATGTTTTATTTGCGCGGTTGAATTAGCTCAAGCACAACACCGCGCAGCAGCAGCAGTGAGTTAGTGCCAATCAGCCTGCTAGGCCGCGCGGGGGTGGCTGACTAAGTCTTCTTACCATGCAGAAACTTTGCCTCCCTCCTCGCCTGCCCACACGCAGAGCGTCACATCGGGTTTTGTTGTTCTTGTGGCCGGTGGTGTCATCAGAGAGGAGGCATCGTGAATGCATCCATTCCATCTGTAGACTTCACATCAGCTGTCTTGAGATGGCTGCAGCAAATGTTAAAAAAAAAAAAAAAAGGCTTCCTGTGACGATACACGTGGGAGCCTGTTCAAGAGTGCTCGGGCAGTCATTGATTAACCAGGAAAATGTTCCTCATCAATTCAAGATCACGCCACCTCCTCAGTTAAAAAATGCAAACGGCGTTAACGGCAGCCTCGAGGAGACGCAATCTATTTGTAACGTCGGAGTCGTGCCACATGTGCTGAAAGCAACGGAATATCTCCACATACAACGCGTCTAGTGTCGGGCAATACGTTCGTTTTTGTGTGGGTCACGTGTGAATGACCTGACTTGTTTGTAAAAAAAAAAAAAGAAGAAGAAAAAAGGCATAAACAGCAGTTTTTTTTTATCTTCTGATTTCTCGAAACGTGGGGTTGTTCCTTGGCACCGATCAGAGTCAACATGTGTTTTCACACCTCCAGGAGATATCTGAGAAACCCCCGTCACCTTTAAGCTGCTGCATGTGAATCACTGTGGCGCGCAGCGGCGTTTCAGAGTCACGCGGCTCCCGCGAGATGACCTGACGCTTCGATTTAACGCTGGCTCGCTTTGGAAAAAAAGAAGTTTTAATCAGTTTCGGAAGCTCGTTTTTTTTCCGAGTGTGTCCCTTTCACTACTAACAACACACACAGAGAAGCGCCACAACTTTTAAACGTTATAGACGTCCTCTAACGGCAACGGTGAGTCAGCAGAGCAAGCCGCTCACTTATTTACAAGGTGATGCGTTCAATAAAACTCTGGGTAGACTCTGACCTGCAGCTGACGATCACCAGAAGGCAAACAGCCCCCAGTGTAAACAAGCATTTGTTAGTTTTGCACTTCTGTCCTCAAGTAACACTACGACCCGAAACAGATGTTCGTGAGACTGAAAACAGGAATAGAGTCTGCGTTCATCGAATCGGCCGTCCTCCAACGAGGCGATGTTTGTGCCTAATAGAACACACTTTGTTGGACCGGATGACGTCTGTGGCATTCTGCTAATAAATCCCTTCGCCGCGTTGTCCTCCTGTTTACCTGGTGGGCCGATGACATGCATCATGGCTCAGGCAAACGACTGCAAGAGGTGGGAGGGGGGGGGGGGCAACCGTTTCAGATGTGGTGGACGTTTGCCAGTCCTGTTAGTGGAGGAAGACGGCTGCAGCTGCTGCGTTCCAATCGAATCAAAATGACAGAGTGACCTTGCAGAGGCAAAGTGGGGTATATTTTTAGCCAGATGCTTTATTCCTCCCCCCCCAGTCGTCTTCTTTTTATTTACGCCCAAACACTGTCTTTTGTTGGAGACAATCGGCCTTCTCAGCTGAGGCAGTGGGAGCGCGGAATGACTGTTTTGCGTCACATTCGACGTGTCTTTATCTGTTTGGTTTTTTTTAAAGTTGTATCAACAAAGGGTCTTTCTTTGCACACAGCTCTCCAGATCTCCAAGACGTTAGCCCGTCGGATCGAACCGCCACTTTCTTTTCTTCTTTACCACAACGTGACCGCTAGCCCGTCAAGTCAGCAGCCCGGGGACGAGCGATGAGCGCGTGCAGGTGGACGGGCGCGCACGTGGCCAGCGCCATAATCACGACGTGGATGAACAGGATGTTTTCTCGAGGATTTCGATCCACTGTCGGGACATAAGGAGAATT